>NW_026705033.1:0-50001 GCF_029867415.1 Vicia villosa
GGAGGTTTCCGAAAAGTGGCTATCATGGTTTTCAGGATTGAATCTCAATGTATAAGGTGTAATTCGTTGAATCATAATTGGATGAAGGATACTGGACATGCACAAAGATGGGGAACAAAAATACCAACCAATTGAGAGTGATAACGGCAGCAGAAATTCTGAACTCGCCGGAAGGATGACGCGACTGAGAATTTGAAGACATGCTGGAAGAATGACACAATGATGGAGAACTATTGGCATATGACTTCTCTGATAACGGTTTGGGTCAAGTGGCTGGACATGCGACAGCAATATGATTACTATTGTGTCGGCAGTGACTGATTCTACTCGGAGAAGAAGAGTCCACCAGAGAAAACATTGTGAAAAGCCAGAAAAAGGTCTTCGAAAACAAATAATAGAATGTTTAGGAGGCTCATGGAAAAGAGATGAAGATGCATGATCAGAACCTACCATGATACCATCATGAATTTGTGATTGTGTCTAAATCAGACTTCACTCACTTCTGTTTTTTGTAGAGTGTAGAATAAATACAACAAATACTAATTGATATTACTCCCTCCGATATTCATTATGTCACTTTCGAAGAAGAAGAAAATTGTCCTAAATTATATAAGTCATTTTATAATACCAATGAATCATTAATACTATTTTTTTATTATACCTTCAAATATTTATTATTCTATCTTCTTTCTCATTCCATTAAAGAAGGATAATTTTATAAAATCCTTTATAATTTTTCTTTTCATAAAACAATAATTAGACTTTTTAATATATGTGACATGGCAAAACAACTTATAATAAAAAAACGGAGAAAATACTTACTAATTCTAATACTAATAATAAACTCATATCCTAATAATAAGTATTTGAATTTAACTTTTTTGATTCCTACACTCTCCCTCAAACTAAAGCTTACAAACTTTAAGCTTGTTACAATGGATGAATGTATTATAGAGAAAATAGAAACTGAAAAACTGTAGCTAAAAAGTTGTAGAGCTATCTATCGGAGATGATGGTAGCAAAGGAAATTGTGCACGTCGTAGGTTTTGAAGGTGGCTATGGAGGTTTTCAGAAATTAGTCTCAGTGAAGAAGGTGCAACTGGTTGAACCACAATTGGGTGCAACTGGTTGAACCACAATTGGGTGCAGAGATAAACACAGCAAGTAATGAAGAAGAAAGTATTTGGATGAAGCATAGAGGACTTGCACAAGGAAGCAGAACGAAAATGCAGACTAATTGAAAGTGAATGACTGCAGAAGAAATTCTTAACACATCGGAAGGATGACACGGTGAAGAATTATGCCAAAAGGATGACAAACGATGGAGAACAATCGGCACGTGGCTGCTTTAATGACAGTTTAGGTCAGGTGGCTGGACTGGAGACAATATTATGATCACGATGGTGTCGGTGGTTGCTGATGATGGTACACCGCAAAGAAGGGTCCACCAGAAGAAAAGAAAAGGTGTGTCGTTACGAAACGCCAGAAAAAGAATAATAGAATGTTTGGGAGGCCTGCTTCGAAAATAAATAAAATAGCATATAAAATAAATACAATAAATACTAATTAATATTTATTTGCTAATTCTAATCTTAATAATAAATTTAAATCCTAATAATAAAGATTTAAAGTTGATTCTCCCATTCTAACAAAACCTCATAAAAAGGTAGAGAAAGAAGTCTGTAGTTAGTTTTTGTGTTGACTCAAACATGGATAAAAACCTTCTTTCTTTAGGTGAAATAAAAGCCCAAGTACAGAAACTGACATTGTGAAACTACGGCCAGCTATGAGTTAAACAGCGTTGAACCTATAAAATCTAAAGCTTGGCCCATTCACTAAACAAGTAAGAATTTTCAACTCAAGATCAGCTCACAAGTTCATGGGCCTAGCTTCTTGAGCAGTTACAACCAGAGACAAATATTTCCTGAGCCAGCTTACCTGAAACAGTCACATGCCACATATTCCGACATAATAATTAAAAATCAAAATTTACATGGCAACCATTATTATTAGACACTTAACTCAAATCTTATTATAAGTGTGTTTTGAGTTGTGCCATGTTCTCAAGAAAATAATTAGTTGTGTTTATTTTAATTATAAAATGAGTTTTATTTACTAAAATACCACTATTTATTATAGTTACATACTGGTGTAGTTAGGCGAGTTGAAATACAATAAATAAAGATATATTAATGGGAAAAAATTATTAGTGCTTCATGAATATCTAAAGTGACAAACTAATTTGAAATTAAAAAAAAATTATTGTAAATGAGAGACAGGAAATATACATAGAGCTACAATCCAAGCATAGTATTAAGAATTGGTATGAAACTCCATTCTGTATTTTTGTACCATATTATGGATGGGTCGTTTTCTTCAGCTATAATCCATATTAAAAGGAAGAACTAATATCATTAAGTGAAAATGGGGTGCTAATTGCCAAATATTGAAATTCTTTTAAAAAACCTTAATCATCAAGGAAATAGTGTTCATCAAAGAAAGCATAATGTAGGATACCTGTGATCTTAATTTAACAACCTCCTGGCCGAGGCTATCGTTAGTCCTCTTTGTATCATCCACAACTATCTTTGGGGTTGTCAGTCCTCCCAGCGTTGGGGTTGGAGTAGTTGACCGTGGTGGACTAGGCCGCCTAGATATTGGGGATGTTGCCCGAGAAACAATTCTAGATCCAGGAACAGAAGCTGAAAAAAACTTCTTTGATGATCCAAAAACAGGATTAGAAGATTTAGAAATATGCATCCCTCCCCATTGAGAACCTCCATTTGGAACAGGCGAGACCCGACTACTATTGAATTCCATTTTCTTATTTTTCTTTGAAGATCGTCTGTCTACTTGTTTCAAGGATTCCATTGAAGAGAACTTAGAAATTTGATTTTGAGATCTAGAATCCAATTTATCATCCTTAACAATAGACTCGAGTGACCCTTGATTAATACTTCCTCTCCTGCTAATAGAAGACTGAGATGAACCGTCAGCTTCTGTAGTTTTCTTTATTTTGTTATAACAGTTATCACAGACACGATAAGGTTTGTTGGGATTTGGTGACATTGAAGCCTTAACAGACTTCTTACTGCTGCATGAATGACAAAAAACGAGTCCACAATTATAACAGTTATGGCGCTTCCTTTTGAAATTGAATGGCACACGGCAGCCAGAACACATGGATTGGTCAACACCAGATACCCACTTATGCAGGCATATGGAAGCAGTAAAATTTGTACCACAAGCAATACTTTTAACTTGTTTGTCTTTTAAAGCTTCCACTAATGTCGGGGAGTTTCTATCATCAGTATCCCCGTGGCCCAAACGACCATTTGAACCTTTCCCCCAAGTGAAAACTTCAGTTCTTGAAGTTAAAACTGCAACATGATAAGCACCACAAGCTACCTCCTCCACAAAACTCTTTGAAAGCTTTCCTTCAATGCGAGTTGGTAGTTTACCATCAGATTGAGGATTTCCTAACTGGCCATAGACACAGCTGCCCATGGTATAGACATGGCCTGCTCTAGAAAGTGCAACAGTCATACTATGCCCACAAGCAACTTGACAAAAATTAGGTTCAATAAGGGCTACAACACAGGTTGGAACAAGTTTGGATTCCTTGTCACCGTGCCCAAGTCTACCTTTGTCTCCATCTCCCCAAGTAAACAGCTTCCCTGAAGAGCAGTTGCTGGAACTAGGATTTCCAACCATTACTTCCACAACTGCAGCAGTATGCCAAACACCACAAGCAGCCTGCACAGTTCGAAGACCCTTCAAGGACTCTATTTCCCTTGGCAAGGAAACACTTTTTCGGTCTCCATGACCGAGAACACCAAATGTACCATCACCAAAAGTAAATAACTTCCCAGAAGAGGTTACAACAGCAGTATGCCAAGGACCACAAGAAATAGATGAAACGTGTATACCCTCCAAGGGACCATTTACTCTTTTTGGAACCCAGTGACTCACCTGATTTCCATGCCCCAGAAGACCATAGTTGTAAGTGGCATCACCCCATGTATAAAGATCTCCAGAAAGTGTCACAGCACAAGTATGATACTCTCCACAAGCAACTAGTTCGATATTTGTATTACTCAAAGATTCAATGAGTTTTGGATGGGGAACATCAGAATCAACTCCATGCCCGAGCCTGCCTCCTGATTCTTCTCCCCAAGAGAAAATTTCACCCTGTTTCGTCACTAAGGCCACATGTTGCCCACCACAAGCAATATTCTGTACATCTAGAACTACTGCTGATTCCAAGGCTTTCGGCAATAGAGAATCCATTTTGACATCAAAACAACTCCCAACTCGGCGAACCCCACCACCAAGAACACCATCACCTATGCCTTCCCCCCAAATGAAAACATCCCCTAAGGCATCACCATCATCACGAGCAGAACCTTGGCTAGAAGAGCTAACAGCACTTGATAGACTAACTCTAAAGGCATCCATAGGCATTGTCTTCATGTGACCATGCACGCTATCTGATCCTCCTGATGACACAGAGTGGACTGAACCACTGGCCGAATCTGGTGGGAAGAAAACCTTTGGAGGAATAGGATAATAAGTCGCATCAGCAAATGCTTTATCTAAACCATTCTCAGGAGGGCTCTCATATGGGCTATGAAGGTGAATGTGATCCTCACTATCCTGAAAAGGGAAAGCAGATATCTTCCCAATAAACCTCTTCAACTGAAGTATAGACAAGCATGCAGAAAATAGAAGGATAAAGATGATGTTTGATACCTTTTGCAAGCTTTCATTACTACCAAATGGAGAATGCAAGGGAGAACTTCTTCTAGTGTATGTTCGAGGACTATTAATTTCAGATGGAAAACCATCACTTCTAGACTCTGTTCTCCACTTCCGGTGATGGCTCCGTGAAATCAATGCTTTCAATCCACTGAACCATACCTCAGCTTCATCTTTGTCCTTGCAAATCTAGTAGAAAAGAATCAGATTAAAACATTCTATTAATGTTAATCACACAAAATACGTCAATAATGCCATAACGTCTATAATATTTGTGCAATCATAGAGCTGGACTAGAATAACATCGACCCCCCAACCCAAATAGAGGGAAAATGACCACCAATTGTAGCGTAGGAAAAGACCAACAGAGTATCAATCTGATTATACAGATAATCTACACACAGTTCACTAAGAATCTATGCAACATAACCGCTTTTGCATGTTTTTGGGTAGATTATGGATTAAATTCAATTGATACTTAGTTACTCAAATATTCCATACCCAAGAACTGAAGAAAAACATTTTTCTAAGATACATCTATGGCTATTTTCTTTTTTAAAATAAGAATGTGAAGAATTTTGTACCAGGTCCAGTGATCGGTCATTGTAGATAAGTGAAAATGACTGGTATTCCTTCGCAGGCCGTGGATATCTTTGAAAGATAGGCTGAAAAAAATAGAAGTTCAATTCAATCATAATACTTTGAGATGCTTTCACTGCACAAGGTCAAAGAAAAGAAGGAACTGTGAAAATATATATAATTGTAAAATGCACTCGTGCCCATGCTCACCAGAATATCACAAATTGGAGGTGCATTTTAACATAGATGAGAATTTAATGCAGAAGACAGCATAAAAGCGTAACAGAATGTGCGTAAATAAATACCTGGACTGTAGCAGTATAGTAGTTGCTATTAAAAGACTGCATAAGTGAAAGCAAGGGGGAAAAAAGAGCGATAATCCACGAACCCCACAAATTAATCATGAATAGCTATCAAATCATTATAGATCTGAAATCTCTCCTTGGAAGCATGATTTAACAATTTTCTTAAATAGAAAAACAATCAAAATAGCAACATAAAAAAAAAACACAGCTTCTTAGTCAAAGATGGATAATGATTGACTGCTCAAATTTTTATATCTAACTAGGAGCAGTTTAAGAGGCCAGAAAAGTGCATGCATAAAATGCAAATTTTAGTAATGTACAAATTATAGCTTGCAACAACTACTAAGATATATAAGATATGATATCGTTTACAAAATCTAAAGCACAAATAATATCAATTATTTCATTGTCATTTTGAAAGACTTACCGTGCGTTGTCCGGATATAATTCTAGAAACATTAGTTAGTTTAAGGCGCTTCTCTTCTTTCCCTGAGAACCATATCAAAAGAGATTCGTCCTGAAACAATAGAAAGGTTAAATACCCTCCCCTTTGGACAACTATTGACAAAATATTCATTGCACAAAATCAAACCATCTAAATGAACAAATTCAAGTGTTTTAATCACACCAGAACGAGAGAGAATCATAAATATGTTGGTTCACAATTATCCTAATTACCATAACTAGATAAAGTCAAACTACAAGTATCCTAGTACATCAATTTTTAACAAAAACCAATAGTGAGATGCTTCATTACTTGGACTAAAGGATGGCTTTCGATTATTGAGAAACCAAAAGTTAGTGCAGCCACATCCCAAAATTTTGAAGGTGCGTTAGCACATTAAAAAAGAGTGAGGACAGTTTCAATAATTGAAATGTCTTCTTTATACAATACCATTTTGTTGTTAATGGGTGTGTTGGTGTTAGATCGTGTAGTTATTTATGCTCAATCACTCCCATTTTCTTAAATTATTAATAGTGCTTACATGTCAGTATCGTCGTTGTGTTTGGTTTGTGTATGTGTTGGTACATCATAGATAATAGAAAAACATGCTGAGCTTTCTAGTAGGATGACACGACAACGAGAAGCCAAAAACCAAACATAAAGACAACTTAAAAAGGGTGATTGACTAGTTAATACAGAGAACCAAAGAACGTGAGTCAAGAAGACAACCAAATGATTTGCTTAAGCCCACTAAACATAATCTGTGATACTAACTTGAAATGAAAAACTGAAATGCTTGAAAATACTAACTTGGATTTATAATAAATTTGATACAAAATTAAAACCTTCAACCTTAGGAATCAAATTCTAGCAGATGCAGCAATTTCATTTTCTAAACTATATGTAGAAGTGATCAAATCACAACATACAAGGAAATAACTAAATTAGGGAAAACAACGAAATAGGGAAACCTCAACATATATAAATGGTTGCACATATCTAATAGAATCAATGATGAGCTCAAGATAATGCAAAGTAAACCACAGCAATAAATAAACAAACATAAGGCTAGTGAGCAATGAAATGTCAGCAAGTTGATTCTGTAAATAGAACACAAAACCACATTATGCTGCAAGGCTTGATATGGACAAATAAGGTAACATTTTCTTAACTTTTAGTCATGCAGATTAAATTGATTCCTTTGACAACATGCATCTAGGTTTTGGCAAGGCAAAGCTTCCTACGATGTTTGAAGTATTGAATTGGTCTATAATGATTAATTTATATGCGTTAAAGTAGTAAAAACTTACATTGGAAAGCCGAAAGGGGCAAAACTTGGGCTTCCCCCTTCTTCCATACTTAAGCAAACAAGCCCCTTTCTTTAAAGCAGTAATTGCCTACAGTTGAGATATATAAAGTCGATCAGTATAATCCTCACAATAGACAAGCACCAAGGGTATCATGCTTAAAGCCCCAAATTCCACATCATACTACAGCAATAAACTGCGTGCACATCAAAATAGATGAAAATTAAAAAGATTTACATCAATATGATCACAATTCAACACCTTTTGCTATTTTCTAAATTTTTGACATAGTTAGTCCCCTAAAGAAGCATAAACGCTGCTAGAATCTTGAAAATACTTCTGACAGCTATGGAGCCATAAGTTTTCTACAGAAACTGTTCCTTTGTATCCTGATTCACCACTCAGAAGCAGCTCTACAAGAAAAGACTCAAGAAGACAAGAAAAATTAAGATGCAGTTGGGCACAGGAAAGTGCCTCCTTCATATCCTGAATTTCTAGTCAGCAGCCTTGTCTACGGCCTTAATATTAATGTTTCCAATTGAAGAGAAAGAGATTCTCTAGTAATCTTCATGGTCAAATTTATCCGGTACAGTGTTGGGTTAATCAAAGGAATAAACAACTAAGAGACAACAATAAGAGTCCAAGCCTTCTTCACACTAGACAGGGTTCACTACATGAATCAATCAAATGATATCACTATAATAGTCCAAATTTAATCAAGGCAGCACAAACACTTATATCAGTTGTGTCCATATCTTATCCATGCAGTATATAATTTATTTTGTCCTTCATATTGTCTTAGTCAATGTAGTCAAGCACGACATCTTAAATAGGATCGGTCGGCTTGTGAAAGATCATAAAACTCGGAACGTTAGCACGGCACTTAAGATCCTACCGAAGGGAAAATGGTAATTTCATACATACACCCTATGATCACTATTACAATAAGCAAAGATAACATTTTCAGGTTCATTAAATAATTTATGTATTCGGTCTATATATAGGCTACATACATTAATTATTCAATGAACTTGAAAAGAGAATATTTGCTTATAACAGTGACCAAAGTAGTATATACACACACACACACACACATACACAACACAGACACATGTGAATGAATTATACGTGTATTATAATTCACGTTTTTTATTACGATCTTGCTTCAAAAAGCTCGATCTTGACCACGCCGGTGGCAAAAACGATCTTTCTCTTATCGTAGCACTCTCAAACATCTTTGGCACGTAAGATCTAACGATCTTACAGTCCATCATTTGATCTTGACTACATTTTCTATTTAGCAATTTTTATTTCTATTTTTTAAATAGAATACCACAATGATTAGATGAATGACAGCATTTTATTATGTCTACAATGACTTGTTTGTTTTAACTTAAAATATTTCTTTCTCTTTCAATTTTAAGACTTGTGTTTTATATTAGTTTTATACTTGTTTGTTTTATTATCATAAAAAAATACTGTTTTCTAATTTTAAAAATTTGTCTTATCCACATTTCCTATGTCGCATATATACTTTCTAGCATTCAACTCAAAATCCTCTTTTATGGTTTCCCTTATTAGAGTCTTTCATGGTCTACCTCAAGCACTAAATGTTAGGCTCTCTTCCAACTAATCAACTCTGTAAATTTTCACCTTTAGCAGTCTTTTTATCACACGTGCAAAAGCCATCTTTGGTACATTCATACCAACTTTGGTAAATATATGGCATTTCAACTTTCTCCATGATACACTAATAATGGCATAAAGAGCGAGTAATAACGCCAAAGAGTTAGTGATTAATTCAACAGCCCAGTGCTCCACTTCACCTTGTGAATGATGAAGCCAAGTTACTCCAAAATTGTGTAATGTAACTATTGGTGCGTATACGTGTCTGATACCAATATGCACATACCTGATACAATATGCATATGATATGCCTAGATTTGTTTGGGATATGACTTTGATAGGTTTGGAATATTGCTCAAAGAACATGTCTTGAAGCTTGGTGTACAACAGTGTTCATCATACTGTGAGAGCAATTGAAGTTCGTAGTCCTTTTGTAATTCTTTTAAGAGACAAAATGAAGGCGGAAGAATTGGTTTGCTTTTCAAAAATGATACATACAACCCTAAAAGAGAGACAAGGCTGTGGAATATTGGTGGAATTGTACATGGCCACAATCTGAATTAACTTCTAATTTATGGGAGATTTTTAATTAGAATAAGTTAATAGTTCTTGACTAATGAAAAAGTCCTTATAAGTTTGTATATTGATGAAGAATTTAAATGATAGAGTTCCCGGGAAAATTGAGGTTAGTTTTAACTTATTAGAGAAGTTACATTGTTTTAAAAAAGCATAGTTATTGCAAGATTCTTTTAGTAATTCATTTTCCATAAGTACATCTTGAGAAGTTTAGCTAAACCAACTCAAAGATCCAATATATGGTGGTGTTGAACTCCTTGGATTGACATTAATCTCCTCATGAACCAGAAATAGAAGTTGTGTTTTTTTGGATAATGGGAAACGGGTGACAAAAATGATACAATTTGTATACAGTCAAAAGTATATGGTAGGCAATTGTACATGGTCAGGACTTTGTATAAGACAAATAATACTTTTTATGGACCCTAACATTGGTAAGGAAACAATGTGATTATTTTGACATTTTTAGAGATGAAAGAATGCACTTAGATATTGACAATAGAAACATATGGTGTCCATGCTTATCGGGTATGATCACATCACAGGTATCCTTTTATGAAGTGTGACCATCATATGCTGATATGGTTATATAATAATGAATAATGTCAATAAACTCTTCACAAACAAAACACATTAATGTGTTATACGCACAGAAGTGCACTGCATGCATGCACGCATTCCTGATATCATATCTAGTTTGTTTTATACCTTAGGTTCTAAAAATTTAGTGTATTCTTCTATTTGTGCCATATAATATTCATATTAAGTATCCAAGCTTTATAGAACAAAGAACATTACTAAATTAGGCTGTTTCACATGCACCAAATCACAATTGTCCTCTATGATTAACGTCATAAAACACTTCATATATTGCATAATGTGAGAATACACAATCTAAATCCAAGTAGTACTCTATCAGATCATGTATGTTGTAAAAGTACACAATCTAAATCCAAGCAGCATTATATCATGAAATGCAGGCAGAGAATCAAAAAACAAATTATCATACTAGAAAGCATGGCCTTAAATTGTGGGCAACTATGGCTGCACTATAACAGTTTTAGAGTTTTCCACCCACAACATGGCATCCACAATTGCCACTGCATTTGACCACATTTTGACGCAAATTAGACCCATGCTAGCATGGAAGTTGCTATGGTACCCTTGTATTATCAGTTATTTTTGTCCTAGCTACTAACTAGAGTAATCAAAAACCTAATGAATATAAACGAAGTGAATTTGAAATTTAGAAGATTGTAGCCAAAAATAGATACCTGCTCAATGTCTCTTTCAACGGTACCAGTTCTATTCAGATCCGAAGTAGTTGAAGCAGTCGTCATCATAACAGTATCGGACCGTGACATCACTCAATGCAAGATTAAGAAGAAAAATTACAAACTATTTTCAAAATTCAAACACCAATCCTCCACTCATTCACCCATTCTCATACCCAAACCATTCCATTCACCTAATAACAAACCTTCCAAAACCGAATTGACTACGCGCCACCAAGCTAAATTTCCACACGCGCTCAACTTCATAACCTCCACCATTAAAATTGAGCTCCTGCACTGTTAAACACCAGAAGATATTTCTAGGTCACGATGGAAGGAAATACTCCACCGATTCCAGCGATTGATAGATCGCTGATCTCGCGCCGGTCCGGCGGAGAAGAAAACGGAACGGAGAAAGTGCGGGAATGTAGGAAATCTGTGAGGAAAGTGTGATCTGATTCTGAAGTAACAGTAGAGAGAGAAAGTGTGTTAGAGAGAGAGAATAAGAAATTTTCAGTGTTGTGTTGAGTCTGAATGGGTGAGAAGTGAAATGCAAAAATAAAGAAAAGGAAAGAAAATAAGCTGAGAAAGGGAAAGGAAGAAGCGGCGGAGAAGATTGACCTCAATGTTGGAAGATAATTTCGGTTTTGCCACTGAGGTTTTGTGTTTGATTGGGTAAGGATGATGAGAAAATCGAGAATGAGTGGAAACGAAAAACTCGGAATTGACAGTAGTAAGTAATAAATTCCGAAAGAAATGATGGAACCTGGTCATCACTTAGTCAACGATTTAAAGCGTATGATAGTATTTTGAATTTTGAAATTTGAAATTAATCATAATTAAAAGATTTTTTTCTTAATAATAGAATCTCTAAAATTTATTTTATTTAATTGCAAGTTTGAAAAAAAATTTAAAAAATTAAAAATAATACACAGAATAAATTTTATTAGACTTTTAATTATTAAAGCTTTGTTGAAAAAAATTGAAACAGATTAACAATTGAGATATCTCATAAACAAGAAATGATATAAAAAATTAATAATATTTTTTATAAAAAATCAGTCATGATGACAAGAGTAAAATTGTAAAAGGTAGTATAAATTTGAAACTATAAATTTATGAGAAAAAGTAAGTTTATATTGTTTAAAATACAGTTTTAATTCATTCATTTAAGCATGTAGAATATTGTGCCAAAAATAATAATAAGTACAATAAGGTCGCACAAAATTTTAAATAATTTCTTCATTTGATATTGTATTATTGTTTAAATCATGATTGTCTATAAATTTATTATTATTATTTAATCATTCAAGTTATTTTTCAGAAACACTTTCTTTTTCGCATAAGTTATAAATTGATTATATTTTAATTTTTTTCTCTTCTATTTTCATTTTTGTTGTCTTTATCTTCTTTTCCATAAAGCTATAAATGTAAAATAGATTTTGATTATTATGGGCTTAGGCCCTTCCTTTGTTCAAAAAATAAAAAAGATTTTGATTATTCATATTTTACTTTATGTTGTTAATATTTTGATGGTTATATGATTGATTAGTTTGTCATTCTATATGCATATCATTGCTATGTAGTATTGGTATCTCTGAAAAAAGATGTATCTCTGGCTGTGTCTGTGTCGAACGCATACATTGATATTTATAATTATTTTTAATTTATTCGTTTTTTTTTATAATTATTATTAGTGTCGTTGTGTCAATGTCAGGGTAACTTTCAGCATTATTATTGGTAATTCTAACATGAAATTTAAAATAATGATGATTATGACAAGAATTATGAGCTTACTAATGGGATAGATAGGAATGGAGTGGGCATGGTGCCAGAATAAATGTGATAAACTTTAGGGGAATGATCTTTTGAGAATTAAGTGCGAGGAAGAATCCCCACATTGGTTAGAAAAGGGAAGATATAACACTTTATAAGTAAAAGAGCTCACACACCTATTACCTTAAGATTTTGGGTGAGTATGTGGTGTGTCTCTCGCAAAGGTGTGTCCCAAGTGTAAAATGCTTCATCGTTGACCCCTCGAGTAGCCTCTAACAAATGGTATCACGAGCCTTAGGTTTCGAGAGAGGGATCGGCTTACTTGTAGTTGAAGAAAGTCAACGAATACATGTAGTTGATGAGAGTCAACGAATACATGTAGTTGAAATGAGTCAACGGATACAAGTAAATATGGAAGAGAGAACTTCCACATAAGGGGGAGCATTGTGTATAGACTCACACTTGAGGGGGTGTTGAGAATCAAGTATGAGGAAGAATTCTCACATTGGTTAGAAAAGGAAAGATGGAACACTTTATAAGTGAGAGAACCCGCACACTTATTACCTTAAGGTTTTAGGTAGACAAGTGGTGTGTCTCCCACAAAGGTGTGTTACTCAAAGGAATTTCTCGAAAACTAAAAGTGCTCCCTCGTTGACCCTCCAATTGTTGCCTCCAACATCATCATCATTAGAAAATTTGATTTTTGTATAAGATTAAAGGGAATGATTCAGTCCAGAACCGAAAAAAGAGACATAACCTCACAAATACACATTGTGTAATTCCTATCAAAAATATTCATTGATTTTTATTGCCTTATGCATTGCCTATTTATAAAAAAATAATGAGTTGTGTTAACTTATAAGAGAAGAAAAAGTTAACGCATTTAATTAGAAATATTTCTTTTTTGCATAAGAATTATGCTTGTTTATCAAGTATTGTCTTCCTTGCCCCTCATAAAGTATGTTGGTTCTAATTTAAGCAAAGTCCTGCCCACATATTTTATTACAATTTAATTTAAATAAAAATAAATAGAATAGGCAGTATCTGATGTGCCCACGTCCTCTCCATATAGAGTTATGAAGTTGAATAGTTTAGGCTCCATAACTTCCAAGTTAGGATTTCTTTCCATGATAGTGGTCACCATTTGATCCAAGGCTTTCTTAGTTTTCTTAGCATGTGCCCTTGTCAATGGTCCTTTTAGTCCTTGGAGTGCTTCGCTCGTGCTCTT
This sequence comes from Vicia villosa, assembly GCF_029867415.1. Classification (NCBI taxonomy): domain Eukaryota; kingdom Viridiplantae; phylum Streptophyta; class Magnoliopsida; order Fabales; family Fabaceae; genus Vicia; species Vicia villosa. The sequence goes on from NW_026705033.1 coordinate 13,875, forward strand.
GCTAGTTATATCATCCTTATCCCCTCCCTCTTGAAGTGGGGATTGTGGGTATATGGGGATTTTGATTTCATGGTTGTTGTGGGTTTTATTCATGAAAAGTGCTTTTGTATGTTTGAATGCAATTGATGAAGGTTTGATATAATTTTGATGAAATTGGTGTGTAATTGATGTTATAGAATGATTAAATATGTAGTATAATGTGTGGTAACAATTTGTAAACAATGAGTACCTGTTTTGATGTAATTTTTTGGAGTTTTTGGGTTGAAGGGTTTGAAAATCGCAACCTGAAAATAGCAGATTTTTCATTGATACAATGAAGTAACCGATTACTTAAAATGAAGTAACTGTAACACCCAAAAATTCATATTTAATTATTTGATTAATTATTTATGATTATTGGTGAAATGTGATGAATTATATGACGTATTGTGTGTTTCATTGATTTAGATTATTATTATTATTTAAAATAAGGGTGAGTAGATATTTTAAGGATAATGTGGTAATTGTGAAGGGATAAGTGAGGATATAATTGAGAAATCATTACTAAGGGTCTAATAAGAATAAAAAAAAGGAGAAATTATTTCACGATTCTGATTTCACGTATTTTTTGGTGAGAAGAGCTCTGAAGGGGAAGACTGAAGAAGGCTAGGGCTCTGGAAGGATTGCTGCGGAATTCAAGGGAAGAGAATTCGAATTTCAATCGTAAGGTATGAGGAGTATAACTTTCATTACGATTGATATAGAATTTTGAATATAGATATGTTAGGGTTTTATGGGGTTTTGTGGTTTTGATGAGTTATTGATGAATTGGGTAGAAAGTGATGAATTTAGGATGTATGTTTGATTTGGAATGATATATATGTACCCTTTTATTATGTTATTGATGTTTTGATTGATGATGGAATAGTGTAGTTCGATAAATTCTGTTTTGGGTTAGGAATAGTGAAAACTAGAAACTTTGGTGCGAAATTCATCGTCGCGAAAATTAGTTTTTATGCTACCAATGAGTTCTAATGGGTATAACTAAGTTAAAATAAGAGTTTCGCGAATTAAATTGAAGTTTCGGATGGGTTTTTGGGCAAAAAGTGATCAAACCCGTAGCTATGTTAGTGCTGAATTTTGGAAACTTCAAAAATTCATAACTTGAGTTCCGGGAGTCCGATTCGCGCACCGTTCGTAGCATTAGAAAGCTAACGTAACTAACTACCTGATAAAAATAGATTTTGTGACAGTAGATGATTATTTGCTGTTGTTTATGATTAATTGCTTTTTCGAAGGTTTATGCGGTGTTTGGTATAATTCGAAAAATGTAATTGTTGCGGTTGTTGTGTGATGAAGTTGTTATACTGCTATGATATATGTTGATGTTGCTGTGACGCTATTGTTAAAAGTTCATATGATCTATGATGATTGTTTAATGATATACGTGTTAAATGTGTACATGGTGTAAGAGAATTGTGTTGGAATTATTATGCCGATAGTTGCATTATTGTTGTTGATATGTTATTATTGTTAAACTGCGGAGTTGCAGGTGATGAGTATATGTTGTGTTATCTCTAATAATTGACAAGAATTAAGTTGTGAAGGATAGAAAAACACTTAGAAATGGGGGGGTTGAATAAGTGTAGCTTTAAAACTTATAAGATAAAAACAAATTGCACAATGATTTTTATCCTGGTTCGTTGTTAACTAAACTACTCCAGTCCACCCCCTTGGAGTGATTTACCTCAGTGCTTCTGCTTCTGATCTCAAGTTCTTCTGATGCTTCCATAGACCCATGTTCTGATTCTGCTTGACCATCTTCTAATGTCTTGCCAGACCATGTTCTGATGTTGCATGCTGAACCTTCTGAGTCAGTGCTTCTTGCGCTGATTTTGTGCATACTCTTTATATAATTCCTGAAATGGAAATTGCATAGTATTAGAGTACCACATTATCTCATACAAAATTCATATGCTTGTTATCATCAAAACTAAGAATATTGATCAGAACAAATCTTGTTCTAACAATCTCCCCCTTTTTGATGATGACAAAAACATACATAAATGATATGAATTTGCGATCAGAATATCAGACGGCTAAAGACAATTACACAGCTATAGCATAAGCATATAAACATAGTGTGTGAATATGTCTCCCCCTGAGATTAACAATCTCCCATTGAGATAAATAATCTCCCCCTGAAATAAATACTAGAAGAATTTTATAAATAAAAGACTTCCCTGAGTATTTCAGTTGAGACGTTCACATATGCTTAGATCTTCAGAACATTCACAGCTTCTGATTCTTGCTTCCATAGGACAGCTTCAGAACTTGAATTTCCTAGATCTTCAGAATATTTATAGCTTCTGATTCTTGCTTCCATTGGACAGCTTCAGAGCTTGAATTTCTTCTTGAGTCATTGCATGCTAGATTGTATCAGAACATTGTTGAATGTACCATAGCATCATCAGAGCATCTTTACATCCTGAAATGTTACAGAACAAACTAAACGATAAAAGTCAGCATGAATGAATCAGAACATAAAATATGTATCAGAACATATAATTATGTATCAGAGCACACAAACATAATGTTGCAGAGCATATTTTGTGACTAAAAACATGCATCAGAACATATAAGGAATAAGAATGAAAGCATATTCTATCATCAGAATATCAGAACATTCTTCCTTCTTGCTTCTGATCTTGAAGCTTTATAGCACTCATCTTGCTTCAATTTCCATGAGCTTGATTCTTTATAGAATTGCTTTTCCCCATGTCTTTGCTTCTCATGTTGAGCTTTAAAGAGGATCTTCATCCTGCAAAATAACACTCAAAGACATAGAACTTTGCAAGTTCTGTTAGAAATGTGGAGCCTTTCTCCCAGCAACTGATAAAATAAATCAGATCATTTTTCACAGTTTTCCTCCCCCTTTTTGTCATAACATCAAAAACATAAAAGATTCAGATAAAAAAACAAGACAAACACTTAGAAGAAAAGGATAATTTCATTGATAGCACAGGGAAAAGGTTGTCAGAAGTACAAGAGGGCAAGGGAAGATGCATAGAAAAATAGATGCAGCAAAACAAAAGAAAACAATCTAAGACTCAATGACTAAGATGACCCTAGTTTTGACATGATCTTGGCCAGCATTTCATGAATCCCATTGTTGCTCTCATTCTGCCTTTCCATGAAAGCACGAAATTCAGCGTTGATCGATCTCTGCTCATCCTGGTTCTTCTGAATCACTTCCAGAGTCCTTGCGAGACGAGAAGGTTCATCAGAAGAAGCTTCACAACTTCTTTCCAGAGGGATGGCATTCTGATCCGCAGCTTCCATAGTCAGATCATTTGTAGGGTTTTCCTCAACAGGAATGGTTTCAGCAACATGATCTTCAGCATCTGCTTCTCCCATAGAAGCATCTTCATACTCTGCAGCAGGAACTTCATAATCTCCATTCTCAAGAGCCTGCAGAATGGCAGCTAGATTCCTAGGAGCAGAAGGACCTTCAACTTCTGGCGGGTCAACAACTTCTGGAATGACCAAGCTTGGGTCTTCCTCAGAAGGATTTTCCCTCAGAAATTCAAATAGAGTCCTAAAGTCTCCAATCAGAACAGGATACTGAGGTCTCCAGACCACAATCTCCCTGCAAGGGTTAGCTTCCATTGCAGCAGCAATTCTTGCTTCTTCCAGCTCATCCACAAACCTCTTCTCTTCAAAGATATATCTACCTCCGAGACGAGCGAACCAAAAATCTTCATAGCTTCCTGATTAGCTTTTCAGTGATAACAACTTACATGCCCTAGCACGAAGGAGATAATGGCGGTTGGAGTGACGGTTGCATGAACCCAGAAATCTTTCACCAGTTCAGGATAAATTGGTCCAACCAATCTATCAAGATAGTTTGACCATCCTTGTGTTAATATCCGAGCATCACACAGAAAACCATTTTCTCTTAGATTATCGAAGTCCACAGCGGACTCACAGAGAACTTCCAGTTTGTCAGTGGGTATCATGCAAGTCTTCAGAGGAGCATACCCATACTTTCTTAGAAGAATCTGAGTAGAAGTAAGTCTTTCTGCCGGGCATGATGAACTTGATGATGAATACATGATGTTTTTGCTGGTTCCAGATCACAAACTAGGGCTTGAAGGAACAAATGCAAAGAGAAAGACACACAAATGGAGAGAGAGAGAGAGAAAAAGATAAAATGAAGATGAAGCGGGTTATTTAAACGGTTTGAAGAAAATAATAAAAAAAACCGTTTAAAAGAAATGATTACAAAAAAAATGACATCAATATGCATTTAATGAGAAATGACGTTAGGAGAGATAAAGTGACAAAATGAAATGATTTGCACAGTTACCTAGGGCGGCGTCTTCTCAACTGCACGCATGCTTGTCCAAAAATAGTGAACACGTGTTCATTTTCTGGAAAGACTGGTGACAGCTGTTTTACTTTAAAAGAGCTTCTGAATCAACTTAGATAATGAAACTGTAGTAATAACAGAATTAGAACTTCTAATTGATCATTATCAGAACTTCTTATAGCTGCCTAGTCCTAACACATTTCAAAAGTTATTCATACACAGATCTTCTCATCTTCTCATTCTGGGCATAAGTCCATACTGATATTCTTCAGAATGAACTTAAACCTATCTTCAGCAAGGGGTTTTGTAAAGATATCAGCCCATTGATGGTCTGTATCCACAAAGTTCAAAGAAAGAACACCCTTCTGAACATAGTCCCTCATAAAATGATGTTTAATCTCAATATGTTTAGCTTTGGAATGTAAGATAGGATTCTTAGATAAACATATAGCAGAAGTATTATCACAGAAAATAGGAATGTTACTCTCATATATCTGATAATCTTCTAGCTGACTCTTCATCCATAGCATTTGTGTGCTACATCCGGCAGCAGCAACATATTCTGCTTCTGTAGTTGAGAGAGCTATGGTAGCTTGCTTCTTGCTGTACCAGGAGATCAAATGACTTCCAAGGAATTGACAACTTCCAGAAGTACTCTTTCTTTCAATTCTATCTCCAGCATAGTCAGTATCACATAATCCTACTAAGTTGTATTCTTTAGATCTTCTGTAGACTAAACCAACGTTAGTAGTACCTTTCAGATACCTCAGAATTCTCTTAACAGCAGTTAAGTGAGATTCTCTAGGATCTGATTGGAATCTAGCACACAAATAAACACTGAATAGAATGTCAGGTCTAGAAGCAGTTAAGTATAAAAGAGATCCAATCATACCTCTGTACAACTTCTGATCTACCTTCTTACTTACCTCATCCTTACCTAGAACACATGTTGGATGCATAGGAGTTTTGGCTTCTTTGCTTTCATAAAGATTAAACTTCTTCAGAAGTTCTTTCACATACTTCGTTTGATGAACATAAGTTCCATCAGAAGTTTGGTTGATTTGAATCCCAAGGAAATACTTGAGTTCACCCATCATACTCATTTCAAATTCAGCCTGCATTGACTTAGCAAACTCCTTTCCAAGTGAAACATTAGATGTTCCGAAGATAATGTCATCAACATAAATTTGACAAATTAAAATGTCCTTCTTAGATGTTTTACAAAAAAGAGTCGTGTCCACTTGTCCTCTAGTAAAACCATTGTCCAGAAGGAAAGAACTTAATCTTTCATACCAAGCTCTGGGAGCTTGCTTCAATCCATACAATGATTTCTTAAGTTTAAAAACATGTTCTGGAGACTTACAGTCTTCAAAACTAGGAGGTTGGTGGACATAGACTTCCTCATCTATATAACCATTTAAGAAAGCACTCTTAACATCCATCTGATACAGAGTGATGTTATGTTGAGTGGCAAAAGAAATCAATAAGCGAATAGATTCTAACCTGGCCACTGGTGCAAAGGTTTCTGTATAATCAATCCCTTCTTGCTGACTATATCCCTGAGCCACCAGTCTGGCTTTGTTTCTTACCACTTCTCCCTTCTCACTGAGCTTGTTTCTGAACACCCACTTCGTACCAATGATATTGAATCCTTTTGGTATAGGAACCAAATCCCATACATCATTCCTTGTAAACTGATTAAGTTCTTCTTGCATAGCAATTATCCAGTCTGGATCTTCTAGAGCTTGATCAACAGAAGTTGGCTCAATCAAAGACACAAGACCTAATTGACATTCTGCATTGTTCTTAAGGAATGCTCTTGTTCTGATAGGATCATCCTTCTTTCCAAGAATGACATCTTCTGAGTGAGCTGAAGTGAGTCTGGAAGATCTTCTGACAGTTGGTTCTTCAGAAATTCTGAGATTCTCTAAAGATGCAACAACTTGATCTTCAGATTCTTTACTTCTGAGATTCTCAGCTTCTGATGCTTTGCTTCTTGGTTCTACTGCTTCTGATATATCAATATCAAAATCTGCAAAATTCTCAAACTGCTTTGGCTTTTCAAGACCAAGCTTATCATCAAACCTGATATTGATTGATTCTTCTACAACCAATGTTTCAGTATTGTATACTCTGTAGCCTTTAGAGCGTTCAGAATATCCAAGAAGAAAATATTTTTGAGCCTTAGAATCAAACTTACCAAGATGATCTTTAGTATTCACAATAAAACACACACATCCAAAAGGATGAAAATATGAAATGTTGGGCTTTCTGTTCTTCCACAATTCATAAGGAGTCTTATTTAGAATAGGTCTTATAGAGATTCTATTCTGAATATAACATGCAGTGTTTATTGCTTCTGCCCAGAAGTGCTTAGCCATATTGGTCTCATTGATCATGGTTCTGGCCATTTCTTGCAGAGTCCTATTCTTTCGCTCTACAACTCCATTTTGCTGTGGAGTTCTAGGGCAAGAGAAATCATGGGCAATACCATTTTCTTTGAAGAACTCCTCAAAGAATTTGTTCTCAAATTCGCCACCATGATCACTTCTGACCTTTATGATTTTGCACTCCTTCTCAGATTGGATCTGAGTGCAGAATTCAAAGAACACTGAATGAGACTCATCCTTGTGTTTTAAGAACTTTACCCATGTCCAGCGGCTATAATCATCTACAATGACTAATCCATATTTCTTCCCTCTGACAGATGCTGTTTTGACTGGTCCAAACAGATCAATGTGTAGAAGTTCTAACGGCCTTGAGCAAGAGACAACATTCTTATATTTGAATGCAGGTTTGGAGAACTTGCCCTTCTGACGTGCTTCACAAAGAGCATCTGATTTATATTTCAGATTTGGGAGACCTCTGACCAGATTTAGTTTGTTAATCTGAGAAATCTTTCTCAAACTAGCATGTCCTAATTTTCTGTGCCAGACCCATTGCTCTTCAGAAACAGACATAAGGCAAGTCACCTTCTGCTTCTCAAGATCAGAAAGATCAATCTTATAAATGTTGTTCTTTCTCTTGCCTGTAAATAGGATTGAGCCATCCTTTTGACTTACAGCCTTGCAAGACTTTTGATTGAAGATTATGTCTTAACCATTGTCACTTAATTGACTTATGGACAATAAGTTATGCGCTAATCCTTCTACAAGAAGTACATCAATTATGGAAGGAGAGTTACCAATACTTATGGTTCCAGAGCCAATAATCTTGCCCTTCTGATCTCCTCCAAACTTGACTTCTCCACCAGACTTAAGCACCAGGTCTTGGAACATTGACCTTCTTCCCGTCATGTGTCGCGAGCACCCAGAGTCCAGGTACCATGACATTTTGTGCTTTGCCTTCTTTGCTGCTAAGGATATCTGCAACAGAAATTATCTTCTCCTTAGGTACCCACAATTTCTTGGGTCCTTTCTTGTTAGTTTTCCTCAAGTTCTGATTGAACTTGGGTTTAGCATGATAAGTAGCAGGAGGAACATCATGATATTCTTTGGGTTTGTCAGCATGATATCTTTTAGGTTGTGTCACATGCTTCTTGGTGTGTGTTGTGTTAAAACTCTGTGCATGTGATGTGAGCTTGATATCATGTGAGTGACCATATTTGAACTGATCATACAATGGCTTGTATGAGATTTTCAAATCATCAACAAGTTCAAATTTATGTGAGGTATCACCCTCATAGCCAAAGTCAAACCTTTTGTTTCCAGAAACACCATATATCATAGAAGCAAGATGACTTCTGCCAATACTTCTAGATAGGAATTTCTGAAGCTTAAGTCATATTCTTTCAGAATATGATTGAGACTAGGAATGGATTTTTCTGATTCAGAAGGAGATCCACTATCTTTGGATAATTTTAAAACTTTTTCCTTCAGTTCAGAATTTTCCACTTCCAGCTTCTTAGTTTCAAATTCAAATTGCTTTTTCAGCTTTTTGTATTTGATACTAAGATGAGCCTTGAGTTCCAGAAGTTCAGTTAAACTGGAAACTATCTCTTTTCTAGATAGTTCAGAAAATACCTCTTCAGAATCTGATTCTGATGTAGATTCTGATCCATCATCCACTGTAGCCATCAGTGCAAAGTTGGCTTGCTCTCCTTCAGAGTCTGATTCTGATTCTGATTCAGAATCGTCCCATGTTGCCATAAGACCTTTCTTCTTATGAAACTTCTTCTTGGGATTCTCCTTCTGAAGTTTTGGACATTCATTCTTGAAATGTCCAGGCTCATTGCACTCATAGCAAACGACCTTCTTCTTGTCAGATCTTCTGCCACCAGAAGATTCTCCTCGTTCAAACTTCTTTGAACTTCTGAAGCTTTTGAACTTCCTTTGTTTGCTCTTCCAGAGTTGGTTTACCCTTCTGGAGATCATGGACAGTTCATCATCTTCTTCTGATTCTGATTCTTCAGAATCTACTTCTTCAGCCTGAAAAGCGTTAGTGCATTTTTTAATATTAGATTTTAATGCAATAGACTTACCTTTCTTCCGAGGCTCATTTGCATCCAGCTCTATCTCATGGCTTCTCAAGGCACTGATTAGCTCTTCCAAAGAAACCTCATTCAGATTCTTTGCAATCTTGAATGCAGTCACCATTGGACCCCATCTTTTGGGTAAGCTTCTGATGATCTTCTTTACATGATCAGCCTTGGTGTAGCCTTTGTCCAGAACTCTTAATCCAGCACTTAGCGTTTGAAATCTTGAGAACATCTTCTCAATATCTTCATCGTCCTCCATCTTGAAGGCTTCATATTTCTGGATTAGAACAAGAGCATTGGTCTCCTTGAATTGAGCATTTCCTTCATGGGTCATTTTTAATGACTCATATATATCATAGGCAGTTTCCCTGTTAGATATCTTCTCATACTCAGCATGAGAGATAGCATTCAGCAAAACAGTCCTACATTTATGATGATTTTTGAAAAGCTTCTTTTGATCATCATTCATTTCTCGTCTTGTAAGCCTTACGCCAGTAGCATTCACTGGATGTTTGTAACCATCCACCAGAAGATCCCATAAGTCACAATCTAGACCAAGGAAGTAACTTTCAAGTTTATCTTTCCAGTATTCAAATTTTTCACCATCAAATACTGGCGGTCTAGTGTAACCATTGTTACCATTTCCATTGTATTGCTCAGCAGAGCCAGATGTAGATGTAGGTGTGTTTGTTGGAATTTCACCAGCCATCTTTTACTGAAGCGTTTTTCTCTTCCTGAATCTTTTCTAAACACGGTTAAGTGCTTGCACCTTAGAACTGGCGCTCTGATGCCAATTGAAGGATAGAAAAACACTTAGAAGGGGGGGGGTTTAAATAAGTGTAGCTTTAAAACTTGTAAGATAAAAACAAATTGCACAATGATTTTTATCCTGGTTCGTTGTTAACTAAACTGCTCCAGTCCACCCCCTTGGAGTGATTTACCTCACCTGAGGATTTAATTCACTAATCACACTTGATTACAATGGTTTTCCACTTAGCCAACTGCTAAGTCTTCTAGAGTATACTGATCACAACCTGATCACTCTAGGAACAATCTGCTTAGACAACTTCTAAGACTTGCTAGAGTATACTGATCAACAATCTGATCACTCTAGTTCTTACAACTTAATGTAAACAAATTCTTTTAAGAGTTACCATGCTTCTTATAAAGCTATTATCACAACTGCGATTTTCTCTTAAGTTTAAGCTTAAATCTCACTAAGATATTACAACAGCAATGCAGTGAGCTTGATGATGAAGTTTGAGAGCTTTTGAATCTGACAGCATTTCTGTATAATGCGCAAGTGTTGTATTTAGCTTCTCATCAGAACTTCATATATATAGGCACTTGAGAAGATGACCGTTGGGAGCATTTAATGCTTTGCGTATTCCGTACAGCATTGCATTTAATGTTTCACTCTTTTGTCAACTACCTCGAGCCTTGTTTTCGTTGTGTCTACTGACGTTGCCTTTAATAGCTTCTAACGTTCCTTTTGTCAGTCAGCGTAGCCTGCCAGTCTAGTACTTGCTTCTGATCTGATGTTTGTGTAAACAACGTTTGAATGTCATCAGAGTCAAACAGCTTGGTGCAGAGCATCTTCTTGTCTTCTGACCTTGAAGTGCTTCTGAGCGTGATACCATGAGAACTTCAGTGCTTCTGCTTCTGATCTCAAGTTCTTCTGATGCTTCCATAGACCCATGTTCTGATTCTGCTTGACCATCTTCTGATGTCTTGCCAGACCATGTTCTGATGTTGCATGCTGAACCTTCTGAGTCAGTGCTTCTTGCGCTGATTTTGTGCATACTCTTTATATAATTCCTAAAATGGAAATTGCATAGTATTAGAGTACCACATTATCTCATACAAAATTCATATGCTTGTTATCATCAAAACTAAGAATATTGATCAGAACAAATCTTGTTCTAACAAGTTGTTGGCATATGGCCAGTGTTGAATTGATGATGAGTTACCGCTATTTATTGGTAACAATGGTGATATAGACATATACTTTTGCGAAGAATGGTTATTGTTGTGAAGTTAATGATGAATTATTTGTTGATGTGTTGTTGTTGTTGTGATGTTGCATGTGTCGAGTCAAATGCATTGCATATTTTGTAACGGCCTGGATTGGCAAACTGTGATGAAGGCTTATGCCTTGTCCTTGATGGTAAAATGTGATGAAGGCTTATGCCTTGGCCTTGATTGGCAATTTTTAAGTTGGGAGTTCTGCTCTGTTTTTAAGTTGGGAGTTCTGCTCCAATGGTACCACATGCATATGAATTGTAATTGAGTCGCGTTCTATGTTGTATCTTGAGTTGTGGTGATGATATATTAGTTGTTGCTTTATGTTGTTGATTTGTTGTAACAGGTATTATCTAAAAGCTATGAAATAGTTGTTATGTTGCGTTGATAATTTTTGTTGTGATATTAATGCTTGCTGTCCCATTGCATGTATATGAGTTGATTGTTGATTGATGTATGTGTTTTATAGATGATGTTATAATGATGATGTTGCTGTCCTATTAGTATTCTTTCTTTTATATCTTTTATAATGAATTGTGAATACTCACCCTGCCTGTTGAATGCTCCCCCTATCTGGGCAACGCGGAGGTGCTCAAGAATAGTCGTAGAAGTTCGAGATAGCTTATTGGAGTTTTAGTTGTTTTATTCCGCATATAGAGGGTCTTGCTCTGATATGTAACATCGGGGTCTTTGGGATCATTTGAACTAGATTATATGTCGACAATGATGTATGGAGATGTTTTAAATTGTTTAAGCAAGATTTTTGAATTGTGAAGTTTGACGGTAAAATCTTTATTGAAGTATTTAAGAAAAGTATTTTTGAGATAATAATTCTGTTGTGATGTTTGAAGTTTTATGATGAAAATTATAAACTGCGAAAGTGATAATTTTGAGAACCCGTGTTACGGAGCAGGATTGCGTTTTATGAATTTTTATGAAGAAAAGTGACACCTTTTTGTGTTGTACTCTAATATAGTTTATTTAAATTATAGTGTATTTTCTGCGGAATTAGAAGGGTGTTACAGTAACCAGTTACCTGACTCAGATTTTGAAAACAATGGCTATTGAAGTTGAAGTAACTGATTACTCGAAATGAAGTAACTGGCTACCTGGGACAAATTTTGTCTAACAGAGGCGTAACTGGGTTGAAGTAACCAGTTACCTGAAATGAAGTAATCTGTTACTCTGGGACAAAAATCAGTTTTTTCTAAATTTTGAAAACTCATATCTTTTGACTCGAGTGTCTATTTAACGCACCGTTTAGATTGTTGGAAAGCTAAAATTATTATCTTTAACATGATAATAATTTTGGTATTTGAAAATGATGTTTTTCTGTTGGAGACTTATGTCTCGTGTGTCAGTGTCATACGAAGTGTGACAGATTATGTTATGATTAACAATGATATTACAAGAATGAAGTATGAACAAATTGCATAAGATAACGCATAACAATGTCGATGTTGTTGGCGTGAAAATGGTAGAATGTTGAGAGATTACATTCTGGAATTGCATAACTGTGTTGTTGCATAATAATGTTGAATGAATTCATAGCTGAAGGCTTATGCCTTGTTGTTAACCTGGATTGACAAATTGTTGAGGGCTTATGCCTTGTTGTTGCCCAAATTGGCATTATGGAGAGAGTTTATGCTCTATAGATACCACATGCATCGATTTAGGTGGGCCAATTATAAATATCAGACAATAGTCGAATATTGTAGAATACAAAAAGTCTAATGTTTTATTACGTCGGTATTTTTTTTCATATTTCAGGTATTCAATTATAAAATGGTTATGCAAAAAAATGAATAGGAAAGAAAGAGAATATATATATATATATATATATATATATATATATATATATATATATATAAGTAGAGGGTGGAGCCCACCACTCCTCCACTAGAGACACCCGCCTCTAGTGGGTCGCCACTTGTAATTCTTTCCTCAGAACGCCTGACTCTCACGCAACACTTCGTCTTCTTCGTTCCGATCTTCATTCTGGTGTGCACGGCAAGAGATTTTCAAGGAAACAAAGTTGAATTCCAGCTCCCCTAAATCCCGTGTTGTTATGGTTACAAAGCTACAATATAAATAGAAGGAGAGGAATCACTTTGAGCGTCAAAGTTTTTTAGTTATGATTTAAGCATAAAAATTACTCTGTAAAAGTGCCTAATTGTCCGCATTGGGCAATCGGTACACCATCGTTATCGAATTTAGAATACTGTTGTATTTGGATCAAGCTTCTTATTTAATCTTGCTGTTATTTTCCATTCCGAAGTTTTCCTTTCAATTTATTTCGTTTAATTTACCGCACTGCATTATTCTTTGGTAAGTTTTCGTTTACCTTTAATTTTCCGTATTTAATTGTTTAAGTTTTTAATTTCGTAAACCTTATTGTGTTTATGCCTATGATTTATAACTTTAATAGCATGTTTATGTTTAAAACTATGTTCGAATAAATCATTTGATATCGGTATGTGATAATCGTCGTCCGGATGGGATTCAGTAATAATTGGTGTTAACTTCTTGTTAGCTGGAGATTTCGTCAACCAAAACAAAGTTTTTTAGATTATATGTTTCAAAGAGAAAATAAGAAATGATCTTGCAAAGCTATTTCTCAAAGTTTTTTCGTATAAGAGCTTCTCTCTTTGCGTAGAGTTGAAGCTTCTACTGAAAAGTCTTCGAAGTATTAAAAATAAAGATCGAAGATAATGCAATTTTGAAAGATGTATACATTTCGATGAAGTCACGTTGATTACGTTCCAAAAGCTTCAAGCGGGAATATTTGAATTTTGAAGTAATTAGTTTTAGCCAACAGAACACGTGGAAGCAACGTGACATTTCGTTAGGAAAAGACCGTTAGGATTGAATTAGTGTAAAAAGGAGTCTTTATGTTAGGATTCGATGTGTTCATTTTGTACAAATATTACTCAAAATACTCAAGTACCAAGTGTGAGAGAAAGAGTTTGGTGAAAATGTACGTGTAACACCAGTATCATTTTCAATATTGTTTTCATTTGATTAATACAAGTCATTTACATACTTTTATCAAATTGTTTCCTTTATAATTGCAATCTAAGTCCTTTAATTCTTTCTTTAACTTTGTTGTTACATGTTCCTTTATTTTCATGTCAATTGCAAGTTCAATTACGTTTATCAAATAGAGTAGAGATACGAGATGAACTCAATCACGAAGATAGTATCATTTAGACACATGTCCTGGGATCAATCTAGCTGACCCTGTAAGTTACCAAATATATATATATAATAATTTGGAAGACTAGCCGTTGTTTACCAGAAATCACTATAAACAAATTGGCACACCCAGTGGGACGGTGTCAAAGTGTATCTATTACACATATTTCATTAGTTGTTTCTTCAAATTTGAGTCTTTTTGTTGTTTCTTTTGTGAATCTATCTTTGCCATTATTGTATGAACCTTAGGAGTGGTAAGATAGACAACAATAACCAACCAATACCCAAAATAAAATATACCAGAAAGATGGTTAATACTACCAATGTTGGAGGGGACAAAACCCCCCACAAGGATCAGACACAATCGATCATTGCGAGTTCGATGGATGCGTCGACTGTAATCTATAGTTCATAGGCCGTGCCCACGTCCACATGATCTATGGCCACGAATAGTTCTATACCGGTATCCACAGGGTCCATGCCCACAAGCAATTCGATAATCATGCCCGTCTCTGTAAATGCAATAGAAATTCCTTCAAATGCACAAACTGGGCATGTATTGACATATATTAGAAATCAAGCCCAACCTACGACCCCTAGGCCACCAGGGTTCAAAAACTTCAGGCCTTGGAGGGAGAAACCCCAATACGGGATGCCAACTTCCTTTATGTTTGGGTTACATAATAGTACATCTACATATACACAGCCTGCCATGGCAACCTTTTCGCCAATACAAAATTTTGGTTTTGGTATGAACCATGTGGGTCGATGTACCCAAAACCAAGGTCTGTCGAACCAATTACTGATATTGAAAACTAATAATCAGGTAGCATTTAGGTAACAAATGGACGCTATTAACCATGACATGGTCGGAGTGCTTGCCCGCGAAATGAATACCATTTTTCCCTTTGATCCAAAATGTCAATAGGACTAACCAAGAAAATACCCAATCCTATCAGCAATTGTCAATGCAAATGGCGTGCATAGCAGATTTATCTGGGCCCCCAACCACCTGGTCGATTTAGGTAGGGCCAGTTAGCAATTTAGGAAGAAGAACCAACCATTAATTAGGTTCGACCACCCAGACAGGAAGTTGTCGAAAGGGATATGGGGCAAGGGTTGAACAACAAGGGATTCGACCCGAGACCCCTAAAGAATAACCCAGAAGGGTAGTAATGATCAATAGAGACCAGAATGTAGACGAAGAGATCCAAAGAATTAGGCAGGATAACATGTTGGCGAAAAATACTATGATTACCATTATCGAAAGAATCATGGCACAAAATGGTCTAAGCACAGGCTTTATGAGGCCAAATTATGCCTCCCCTCTGACTTAGTATATTGTCCAAACCGAATTACCCCAAATTCACAAAATTCTGAGAAGACACTAATGAGTCCACTGTCGAACAGGTAGCCAGATTGTCATACACCAAAATTTACCCTCTCATTTTTAAGACAAAAATCTTCGAATTCGAAAATAATTGAAGAGAACATTCTAAGCTTTCCAACAAGTTCAAAATTATTCCCAAATAATAAAAACTGAGAAAATTATGGCTTATGAAAGTTGAGAAATTTTGAGCTAGTGAAACTGAACAAATTTATTTTTGGGCCACAATTTTAATTCAAGCGGACATTACATTCATACACTCCTTAAACTATTTTATTTCAATTGTTTTGATTTATTTCATTTAAATAATTCAAAATAAGGAAAATAAAGTAAATTAAGCTCTTAGTGATGTCCAAGCCCATTTGTACTTTTAACCTAATATTTTCTTATAAATAGTCTCTAACAATTAGCAATTTTTCAATTCATTCTCACACAACTAAACCCTTGTTTTTTTTAACTAGTTGAAAGATCAAAAGGAACAGGAAGATTTTTTTGAAGCAAAACGGAGCCACGATGCCATCCTCTCCTAATTTTCCTTCCTCAGCATGGTGATAAATTTTCCAGCCTATCAGCCAAATTTTGAAACTACTGTTTCGATTCGCTCCAAATTTTTTACTGAAGTTCAGACCATCAAAATCGCAAATTCCTCTTTTTTCTATTTTATTTGATTTAATTTCTATTTTCATATTTTCAAAAAAATCTCAAAAAATTGTGTAGGTTCGTTTTCTTATTTTATTTTATTTATAATTAGGTTTTTATATTTGTTTGATTTTATTTTAATTACTTTTCTATTTTTCCATTTATTTTCTTGACTGGAACATTGCAGTGGTTTATGAACAGGTTTCCTATGGATTGGTCAAGTGGATGGAGCTTTACCCTTTGACCTCAAGGGGTACCCCAATTTTTTTTTGGCCAAAAACTTTTTGGCTTTTGGCCAAATCAAGATTATTCATATTTGGCCAACAACCCTTTGGTTTTTGGCCAAATCAAGGTTATTCGTATTTGGCCAAAAACCTTTTGGTATTTGGCCAAATCAAGATTATTCGTAATTTTGGTCACAATTTAATTTTCTAAACTCATATTCTTGTGTTATTATTATTACTATTATTATTCTTATTCTTATTATTATCCTATTTTTGCAAGTACTTCCTGTGACCCAAAAGGGAGAAGATTGCGCGTACATTAAGGAATTGTATATCCCTTCCACACTGAATTACAGCTTGGATCCAATTATGGTGTAGTACTTAGTGGGCTCCTGGCCTGTATTTTCTCTTGCTGATTGCACCCCCTTTGGTTCTTTTTTGCTAACCCTTTTTTATCCCCTTTTAATTAAGTCAAGGTTTTTAAAAAAATTAATTTAATTAATTAGGTTTTTTTTAGCCAAAAGATAATTAATTTTATCAATTAGGTTTTTTAATCAATTAAGTTTTTAGCCAAAAATAGTTAATCTAATTAATTAGGTTTTTAACCATAATAATTAATTTGATTAATTATGTTTTTTAGCTAATTAGGTTTTTAACCAATTTAATTAACTAGGTTTTAACCAATAATTAATTAGATAATTTAGGTTTACAATTTTAGGTTTATTTTCACTTATTTTCAAACCTTAAATTTCAATTCGCAATCTTCTTTTCCCATCTCATACTCTATGATTGACGCATGTTTGTTTAATTTCTGTATTTTATTCATTTATTTATTTATCTATTTATTTAAATTCTAGAAGGTGTACAAGTTGCCAATTTTTGTGATGTAATAGTAATTAGGGCCTTTACTTTTCCGCACTTTCCCCTTTTGGTTATGTAATCCCCCCCTCCCGAAGCCTTGAAATAGCGTAGGACTTTATTTTTTCTGCACTATATAACTGTTTAGATGTATGTTAATAGGATTGTATGATAAGACTAAAATCAAACTAGAATAACTCTAATTTTCAGGATTAAATAAATCGATCACTTTTGTTCACACACTCACCTTTAGGGTACCCCTTCTTATGTTGTCTTTCGACGAATAATAGTCAAGCCCCTCGAGTGTAGGGATACCTTAGCAAATGCTGCCTCTGAATTAAATCATCATAAAGATCATAGTCCCTTCGATGTTGCCTACGATATAAATGATCTTGTTCCTCGATTAAATGATGATAGTCCCTTCGAATGATAGGATATCCTTACTTGTTGCCTTTTATGACTATTCACATCCAATGCATATGACTTCCTTCCATATTTATGGCATGGATAGCCCCTATGACTATGCCATGACCCTTCGATGACCCAAATATATCCAATGAAAGGACTCCCTACCTATCAATTGTATGGGTAGTCTCTTTTCCTTAAATGAAAGTCTTTAAGAACAAGATAGACCTTACAAACTTAGGGTATGTAGTTCCTAATTGCTTACTCACAACAATTCAAACTCTCAAATGCTTTTCACACCTCAATTTTCAAAAAACTCTTTTCAAGACAAATACTTTAAATATATTCGAATGATGAATCATTACAAAGTTAAGTTCTTCTACAAACTGTTTTACTATACACACACTACACTCTTTTCAAACAATTCAAAACAAGTATAAGTGAGCTAAGCAATTAAGAGCCCATGAATAACCATGGATACAAAGGATGCTTACACCTTCCCTTTGTATAACCTACCCCCCGAACTCAAAATCTTTAAAAAGGTCTTTCCAGTTCTTTTTGCCTTTCCTAATTGGATAAAATAAAAGTCGGTGGTGACTCTTGCTATCTGCATCATTTTAAAAAGTTAGTTCTTCCACTGTGTTACACAAATATTTAACTGAGGCAGAGGATTTAGCTAATAGTCAAAATATAGGATAAAATATTTCCCTAGTTCATTAACAAAGAATTCTTTTACGTGGTTTACTACATTACCACCAAACTCTGTAGATACATGGTCTCGACTAGAGAGGTAGTTTCATAAACAATTCTACATGGGACAAACCAAGATAAGCATCAAAGAATTGGCCAGCATTAAGAGAAAATTCACTGAACCAATAGATGACTATCCTATTGGCGGAGATCTTTAGAGATGACGATTACTAAGTCATCAGTGATGTTTTGGTACCACATGCACGGGTCTTATTAAGTTGCATTTTATTATTTGTGGCATTGCACAATATTTTAATTAAGTGATATGTTTGATGAATTATTGAGTTATGGTGCTTCGATGTGAGGGATTAGTGATTGTTGTTATGCTATAGATGTAGTTAATGCCATGATGATGTTGTTGTTCCTATGCCATGACTGCTATATCTATTACTTATGCTTTTTATAATGATTACGATTTACTCTACCCTTTCTTCTTGAAAATGTTGTCTCAAAACGTGGGTAACTTGCAGGTGATCAAAATTAGTGCATGAAGCTTAGGAGGTATCTTTAGAGCGTGCTAGTTTAGTTTCTGTTAAGTCTAGTGGGTCTTGCTCTGATATGAAACATCAGGGTTGGGATCGTTTATTTTGGAACTATTATGTTCTTTGTTTTATTCGAAGATATTTGAATTATCGTTTGTGGTACTAAAACTATTTTTGAAGTATGATTCATGGACGATAAAGTGTGATGAAGTCTTATGAAGTATTTATTTTAATAAAGGTATTTTGAACTATGAATTCCGCAGCAATATGTGAAGTACTATATGTTAATTGTAAAGAAACATCAGATTTATTAGGTTTTGCAACCCGTGTTACAGAGAAGGACTATTTATTATAAGATGTTATATGAGTATGTGACGCCCTTGTAACTTTAATTGAATTTTTATTTTTGTAAAATACATGCGAAATATGTTTGGGTTAGAAGGGTGTTACATTAGTGGTATCAGAGCAGGTCGGTCGGTCCGTCCAGTTTATTGAGTCTGTAGTGTGACAGTTGAATACTGTCGGTAGATTATTCTAACTTTGGTGATAATTTCGGTGTGAACTGATTATGGCTGGAAGAAACGACGTTGCAATTGCTGCTGCCTTGGAGGTCTATACAAAATCATCCTAATGGGGGGATTGACGAATCTCGTAGTTTGAGTATGTTCAAGAGGGAGAATCCGCCTACTTTTAGAGGTCGGTACAATTCTGATGGGGCACAGAAGTGACTTAAGGAGATTGAGAGGGTCTTTCAGGTGATGAGTTACTCTGCAACGCAAAAGGTATGGTATGGTACTCATTTCAATATAAATATCTCCTCCCCTCCTCTCCCCTCCTAAAAATTGAACCAAACACATTTCAATATAAATATCCTCTCCCTTCCATCTACCTCGAACCAAACATACCGAGAGAGAGAGAGAGAACTGTAAGAGAAATAGAGTATGGTTGATGATGTAATGAGTGAATTTCATCAGTAAAAAATTCTATAATCAGGAATTTCGGGTGGGTATGGGTACCCGCGGTTTAATTCTTTGTTACCCGGTTCGTCCATTATAAACCACCTTAAACCAACTCTTTCACCTGTTGAACCCGTTAAATCATTTAAACCCGCCCATTTCCTTTTATTTTTTCAATTTTTGCTGGTTTAGATTGGGTTTGCGAGTCTTGTCCACCCCTAACTATATCTATTGAAAAAGTTTTTTTTTAAAATATTACATTTCGGATAACTTATATTAAGTTATTTAGTGACTACAATAAAGATGACTTTAAGCAACGGTGAAAAGCGGTGGCCTAAAGTTAAAAAATCATTGTTTGTTTTCTAGAAATCTTTCTACGAAGTTATCCGGTCTGTATTATATTTGAAAAAAAATTGCATTTCAAATAACTTATAGATAAATTGTCTAATGATTACAGCAAAAATGAGTTCAGGCAATCGTAAAAAAAAGTAGCCTAAAGTAAAGAAAACTGTTTCCATTAGACAATGTTTTCAAAACGTTGTCTGATATAATATTGCCAAATGAAAAGTAAAACCTATTGAAAAACTTTTAAAAAGTTATGTGATAAACAAAAATTTGATAAAGAAATTACAATATCATAAAACTTATAATAAATTATTCGATGAATAAAAATTTGATAAAAAATTATAATACCAAACTTTCAATAAATTATCCCACGAACAAAAATTTATTAAAATTTTATAATACCAAAAAACTTATTGAAAGTTATACGGTGAAGAGAAATTATGTAGCAGAATTCTCTAAATGACGTTAATAAATAAATAAATATAATTAAAATATTTTGAAAAGTTTAGGGTAGAGGAATGGAATAAAATTTTCAATAATTCATTTTATCTTTTGGTACACTCAAAAATTGGTCCTCCCTACGTCCAAAATTAGAAGAGAAATTCACATTTTAGATTCATTGAATATTTAATGTATCTGGTCTGTATATAGACTAGATACATTAATTATTCAATGAATCAAAAAAGTAAATTTCTCTTATAATTTGGAACAAAGGGAGTATTATTTAAGTACAGCTAACATCTCATATCTCATGTACCTAATTTGAACACACTCACATTTCTCAACACTTATATTTATTAATTAAAATAAACATGGGTTCCACTAAACATGAATTTTAATCCATAAAAAATATGTTGAAAAATGTGTGTTCCTACTGATATTATTCATCTAATTTTTTACAATTTCCTCTGAAGGAGAAGCTAACTCCAATTATGAAAAATTTTAAAATTGTTGGGTGCGTAACCGGTTCTCTTCCTCCTCTAACCTTGCAAGCCATTTGATTCCAAGATCACATCCTGCTTTTGCAGCTATCTAGAATTTTACTTTTGCCATCTCTACTGGACCAATGCAAATACTTTCTTTGCTATTTCCTCGTTTTTGACCAACCGGACCTCTCTTCAAACTGGATTTTATTATTGATTCTGGAATTTTCACACCTGACCCACAATATCTTTCTTTTATTACTATCATACACTCAAAACAGAACATCCATCAACCTTATACAGGGTAATACGGTGAACTGACTTAATCGAAATGTGCGGTAAGTAAGAGTCGCCACCGACTTTTATTTTATCCAAATATCAGAAAGGCTAAAAGAACAGAAAAAACCTTTTTAAAGAAAACTGAGTTCGGGGGGTAATTTATGCAAAGGGAAGGTGTAAGGCACCCTTTGCATCCATGGTTATCCATGGGTTCTTAATTGCTTTGCTCTTTAGTTTTGAAGTCAAAAGTTTCAGAAATGTAGAAGAAGAAAATAAGGACTTTAGCTCGTAAATGAGCGTAGCCTTATTGAAGTTTTTTAAGAAAAGGGTAGAAAAATGAATTTAAACCAGAGCAGGCAATTAAGGGAAAATTACCTTGATATTTGTGAAAAGATTCTTTTAGCCTTTCAGGGCTATCCATGCCATAGGAGGACAAGGAAGTCCTTTGATTTGGAGGTTGAAGGTTTATCGCAATATCGTTCGTCATAAGACTGTCCCATGCCATAGAGAGGCAGGTAGTCTAAGGGAAGGATCAGAATAGCTTTTCGTTCAGGCAACCAGAGGATACCTCAGCCCTTCGTAGGCAATTTCCGAGGGACAAGATCATATTATTGTATCGAAGGCAGCATCATTAGGGACTTATGATCTTTGCATTAATTGAGGCAACATGGCTGAGGTATTCTCGTATTCGAGGGACATGGCTATTCTGCAAAAAAAACACAAGGCAACAGGCAACAGGAAACAAAAGGGGTTACCAAAAAAGTGTGCGTGGGTGCAACAATCACGTGATTACTTCAGAAATTTAATCTTATAATTAGTGATGCTAATTCAGTTCAAGGCTTGCACTCCCTAAGATTACTAACCACACAATTAACATGAGGAAGGGGAAAAAGAAACCAGCGAAGGAAAGGGAAGAAGAAACCAGTGGATCTGACTCAAGTAATAATTAAAGCAGAATAAATAAACAAGGTTAAGATTTAGGGTTACCGACTATTTGAACTTTGGCGGTTGGCAAACCCTGAAAAGGTGGGAAAAATAGAAACCAAAAAGGGGAGTGAGTGCATTATCAATTCCTTTTGGCAAATAGGTTAACCCTAATCAAAAATAAAAGATAAAAGAAAAAAAGGAAACAAATATAGAAACTTAGCTTCAATTGATAAGGTTGATAGTCGGAGGTTGCCTCGAGCATTGACTCTGAATATCTGAGAATTAACAGAAAAAATAATAGGAAGTGAGTGTATGGATAGTTCTTTTAAAATTAGCAAGGCAAAATAAATAATTAAAAAGAATAAAGGAAAAAATAATATTGTATTAAAATAAAGAGAAAAGGAAAAATAAATAATAACGAGAGTTGAATTAGGACTTAGCTTTGTGAAAGGCGTGGCGCGTAATCGGAAAGCATATGAAAATAACCCTGAAAAGGACACGGAAAAATAATATTTAGTGCAGGGCAAATTCTCGTAAACCCTGATTCGGGCGTAAATTGAATAAAGTAACAAAATCGATTTGATTAATTATTGGTTTCGCAACCTAATTAATTAAATCGAAGAAAAGAAAATAAATACAATCAGACAAAAGCATTTTTATGATTTTATGAATTAAAATAAAATAAATAGGAATTTATTAAAGATATTAAAATAAATAATCTAATTAAAATAAATAAGAAAAATAAATATACTAATTATTATAAAATAAATATACTAATAAATAAATAGTATATATATAAAAAAATATATATAATAAATAATATAAGTAATATGATTATATTTTAGTAAAAAAGTTTATTAAAAGAAAATATAAAAGAAATAAATATATATATATATATATATATATATATATATATATATATATAAATAAATAAAAAGAATTATGCAATTAAAAGTAAAAAAAATTAGAAACTTAGCGCTTTGATCCAGTGCTGCGCAGGTCTGAGGGCGTATGATGGACTGCAGCTTCTTGCGCGTTGGATGGGATGAGATCATGATCTGATGGCTGGTGTGAGGAGAGGGCATGGTAGGATGGTGCGTCTTAATGCACCGAATCCTAGGCTGTGGAGAGACAACGCGTGCGCCAATTAATTTTGAATTGGGCCAATCGCGCGTGGCCACGTCTTCGTCTCCTTCCCCCAATTTCTTAAACACACTCTTTTAGAGCGCTTATTGCACATGCGCTATAAAAAAACTCCACTTTTAACACCTGCGAAAACCAGCGAATACGACCAAAACGTAATAGAAATATGGCGCACCCCCACCAACATGACCGTCTGGTTCTTGCAAACTCAACCATGATCACCTTGTAACCTAATTTTACCTGGAATGGAAAGCCCTAATTTGAAGCCGAAACCCTAACAATGGTGATATGTTCATAGCACCATCATAACACACTAAACTTTCCAGAAACAACAATCATAACATTCTAAACATGAATATGCAAACTAAAAACATGTATGATGCGTGAAACTATGCAATCGAAAAAATTTAGAATCGGGCAAATCGTAGGTCTTTGCATAGTGTTCTTGATGCTTCAATGCTCGAAAACGATTGGGAATCACTCAATGATGATCCAGGAACGTGTTTGGATTGATCAAATGCCTTGAATTGTCCTATGACGCAAAATTCGAGTTTGAGATTTTTATGAACTTTGGAGCTCGGGTAGGGTTCTCTTCTGCAGCAATTTTGTCACCCTTGGCATATTGTTTTGTTCAGTACTTATATGAGAAGGGATTAGGGTGAATCAAAGCATAAAAATCTCCTTCAATCCATTAATTGGAAATTTGATTGAATATGATTTTTAAAGTTTCTAAATATGTTCAATCTTGATCAAATTTTTCTCAATTAGCCTTTGCACGAAATTAAACCATATATTGTGTTTAATTATTGATTGAATTGATTGGAAAATATAATTAAATCAAAATTTTCAAATATCTTTGATTTACTTGATTTAAATTATATTTTAATGAATATAAATTCAATAAAAAATCAAATATTGATCAAAACTTCGTGGCAAAGGGATTTGGATCTTCTAGATGGCTTGGGGAGAAAGATTGGATCACAAAAGCTTGGGCCCATTTGCAAAAATATTCAAGTTCCTTCACATTTTTCCCTCCAAAATAGTCCAACTTTGACAAGGCCTATCTCTCTCAATTTTTGAGGTATGGAAGAGTTCTAGGACTTTTTAGAAACCTTGAAGAGTCCTCTAACCAGTGTTTTTGGTCCCATGTCAAAATAGCTTTCCATGCTCCTTGTGTGTCCTTTTAAAAAAATGACTTTTGGTTGACTTTTGAAAAGGACCTATAATGTTTTGGTCCATATCTCCCAAATGAAGCATTTTTAGCCTTGGCTTGTGAGACACAAATTTGTATAGAATCAAATTTCCTTCAAAATGATCAATGGATGGAAAATATTCGATGTTCCATGTGAGAGTTATGGCTGGTCAAAGTTCAATTGACTTTCTCCTATACAAATCCTAATTTAGAAACTTTTGGAATTGTTGATTTCTGATCTTTCTTTGATGAACCATGATCAATTCTTGATCAAATTGTGAATGATACTTCAATATGAGGATGTTGACAAAACTCAGGAGTTTTGACTGTACTTTGACCACAATTGACTTTTAGGTCAACCCAGTCGACTGTTGACTTTCTGAGCAATTGAGTGATCAATCTTTTGACTTGGACCCTAAAATTTGTCATGGAGGTAGTGTGGGGTATCATAGACCCTATGGCATGCCTTGGAGCCTTTGGTTCATTGATTTTACTTTAGAACAACAAAACCCTAATTCTCTGAGCCTTGTTTAGGAGAGGGTGTCTTTGAGCTTTGTACTTTGATTTGAATTTGAATAAGAGAAATAGTGTGAGAAAATTTTGGGGTATGACATACAGTCAGAAAACATAAAAATACAGTGAAGCAAGCTATCTAAAAACAGAGATTGTTTGTTTTAAGGCCTATTTGTATTAATGTGTCTAGTAATCTTGTTTCTCGATTATAATTCTCAAACCGTAGTTTAAGTTTTATATAAAATGATGAGAGGAATAATAAGATATTGAATATTATTGTTAAAATAACTAGTAGGAAACCCGTGCTATCTCACGGGTCTGGTCGAGGTTTCACATTACATGTATCCTAATATCACTTGTAAAGTTCTTTTATATAAATCAACCATATATATTTAACCAAAATGCTAACAAATTTTAGTCAATGTTAATCCTAAAAACATAATAGTTAACAATGAAAGAGCTAATAATACATCAATTTTTTTTAGCTCTTTAAGTAAAAACAATAAACATATGGATTTTGTTTACCCAGAAAACTAGTAAACAAGCGCTAGTTTCCTTTTTAAAGGTTACTTTGCGGAGTCAACTAGAATACTCCAGGACTGATTGCTTTATTTTGTTATGTTATGCGTATCTGATTCGTATTAAATGTAAAATAGTGACTTTAACGTAAAAGTAAGCACTGAAATTAAAGGCTTTAAAGTAAATCAAAGCAATAATAAAGAAAGACAGTAAATGTGCACTGAAAGATAAAATGTAGTGTAAAATGATTGCATTTAATTAAACTGGTACGCATACGTACATTCCAAAGTTGCACTCGTTACTCATTGCGCAGAGATTTGAGTTTACTTGTGGTTTATGTAGAAAATGCGGACCCCTAACTATTCCTATGAAACTTGCTTAAATAGAAAAAATAAAATAACTACTACTAACGGTCGACTGGCTATCAGTCAACACGTGTCTTCGACATGCAAGATCTTCAATTGTGAGACTTCCACGCGTCCTGTGAGAACTGCCAGAAAAACTGCCTGGAACTGCCTCTTAACTTCTACTTCAGTTTCTGCAGCCAAAAATCCTTAAGTCTTCGCATCCTTTTGGTCTGGTCGAATCGCTGAAGCCTCTGATCATCTTCCTAGTCGAACAGCTTCGACTACTAAACGTTATTTGGTCGAAACGCTTCGACCCAACTGGTAGTGTAGATATTAACTTGAGGCCCAATTACCAATTTAGGGCCTTTTTTTACCAAATTGAGGCCCAATTGCCAATTTTGGGCCTTAGTTGCCCATTTATTTAGTAAGTCGAAATCCTAGGGTAACAAATTGCCCCTCCAAGCGACTTCTTTCGACTGACTTTAGGAAAGAGAAAGATGTCGTTTCAGTTCTTTCTTGGGTTTCGACTTTTGTTAATTCCCATTACGCCATGATTACGTTTCATTTTCCCAGGCACTAATTATTACCTAAACGCTAGGTAATGGGCTATTAACTGCTCCCAGCTTGCTTGTGTCAGTTTCCAAGATATTTAATACGATTTTTGATCTTCTAACTTCCTTCTCCCACGTTTGTCTTGCTGAAGTAACTACACATTCTCTATATATAGCCTCATTCCTTCCACTTCTTTTTTACATCTCCTTACGCACAACACCTTAAACCCTTTTATCTTTTCAATCTTTTTAAACTATGGCACAACCTTTAACAAATGCCAACATAAGATCCTGCATTAAGAAAGAATTTAAGCTTTCTGCAGAAGAGTTTGATGCGAATCATATCAATGCTCGTGCCCTCTATGCTAGCCAGGGGCTTGCATTTTATCCTGAAATTCTAGATGGAAACATCTATCCCTGCATGCTGATTGAGTTCTGGAGATTTGCATCTTTGCGCATAGATCTAGAAGGGAGGACTACTATAACCTCCACCATTCGAGGGGCTCATGTCATCATCACTCCTTCAACAATCTCTGATTTGTTGAAATGCAGCAATACCGGTGCAACGTTTGTTGACCACACCTTCGACATGAACACTTCTAATATGTTAAGGGATCTCATGGTCAATGACCCCTTTTGTGCCAGAGTTATCAAAATTTGGCACCAACTTTTGGTAAGCAACTTTCGTCCGCGCAACCATAATAGAAATAACATCATGGTGGAAGACTTGGAGTTCATTTCTTGTGCTTTTCAAGGGAAGAAAATCAACTTTCCTCTTTTGATTTTTAAACAACTCGTGGAAGTTGTCTCTTCGACGGCCTCTCGTCAAGGAATGGTGACTTGTCTTCCTTATGGAAGATTCTTGTCTTACCTATTTCTCAAGCAAGGTGTAGTGAGGAAAATGCGCAGGGCCGGGCGCATAGAGATGTTCGAAGCCGAAAGTCTACCTCTACTATCTTTGGAGGACATCGACCAAAGAGTTCACTAATATTGGATACTTTAGTGGCTTTTAGGGTTTGCCATTTTTTTTCTTATAATGACTGTGCCTTTTATGAAGGCACTATATTATCTAACCATTCGACATACCTCGCAGTTCGAATGAACTTGCTTTTCAGCAATCTTTCAATTTCTATTTTGATTTTTTCCATAACCTCTGGCGCAAATCTTCTAGGAAGCTGCTTGATAGGTTTCTTCCCTAGGTTTAATGGCAGTCGATGCTCCACCACCTGTCGACTTAAACCAGGCATTTCATTGTAATCCCATGCAAAACAATTTTTGTATTCTTTCAAAAGTCGAATCAACTTGGTCTTTAGGTCGCTTGTAAGCCTTGTACTTACATAAGTAGGCCTTTTAATGACTCCATCACCTAAGTCAATTTCCTCAAGAGGATCTTGAGCTTGCATCCTTTTTACCGATCCTGATGGATCCATTTCGAAACCTAAAGGTTCGTCATCGTATATCCCGTGAAGTCGTTCGACTTGATGATCAACTTCTTGATCGTTTTCATTTTTTACTATCATGGCCTCAATCGTCATATTTTTCTCTAGTTCGGCTTCTAAAGCCGCTTTTTCTTTGTTTTCGGCCAAATAGGCCGTTATTCGAGCCAGGTATTCTGACTCAGTGGTCATCGTCTTTGATTGTTGTCCTCTGCTCTGGAGGACTTTCATGGTTCAATGGTTCATTAGGATCTTCTTTATTCCAAATGAAACCATAATTTGGGTCTAAGTTCAGATACTTAGACACACTTTCATCAGAAGGATACACATCTCCTGCTTTGTAGCAAGGAGCTACATTTGCCAAATGTTGGTCGAAGTGTCTGCGACCACTTTCAGTTTTGTAATAACTTTGGTCAGCTTCAATATTCTCCACTATACCATCTGACCTCCAAATGGCCACACGCTGATGTAAGGTGGAAGGAACTGCCCCAATACCATGGATCCATTCTCGACCCAACAGTAGTTTAAAATTTGCCTGCGATGCAATCACCATGAAGACGGTTGACCTGACAGACGAACCAACAACTAGTTTTACTTGAATTACTCCAAGTATTCCACTTGTCTTACCCTCATAATTAGACAGTACCATATTATGGGGTCTTAAGTCTTTGTCCGACTTTCCCACTTTCTGAAGTGAAGAATAAGGCATTAAGTTTACAGCAGCCCCACCATCGACAAACACTTTGTTTATTGGAACACCATCCACTTTCGCCCTTATGAATAAAGGCTTCAAATGATACATCATTCCTCGACCTGGCCTCTCAAACACAGCCTTTTGCTCTTCTACCACTCCTTTTCCCATCACATAGTAACAAACAGGTGTTTCTTCCACATTCTCATCAGGAAGAAAATCATCTTCATTCTCAGATACCTCAGAGATTCTGTCGAACTCAGCCGGGAGTACAGAAACAATCCCACAGTCGATTAGCAATTCATCTGACTCTATGTCAAAGTTATCATCGACTTCTTCGTCTGGCAATGGAGAATACTCAGGCTCTTTTTCTGTATTGGGGATCGGAGCATCGTCGTCGACCAATTCTTTGATCAATTTCTTTCCTAGGATCATCCTAGCAGCTAATCTTTCATTTGCTATTTTAGCCTGCTCCTCAGTCAACTTCCTATGAAAGGGTTTTGACTGATAGTGAGAAAATCCTGCCTGCACCATTTTTGAACCCTCTTGTCCATTCTTGTGGCTTCTTTGGTAACGCCTCCATTGCGTTCGAGTCATGGGGTTCTTTCCTTTGTAGTTTGGAGATATGTAATCTTTTCTTTTAGATCCACTATCAGTCCAAGAACCTTCAGCATTGGTTCCATCGCCTTGAATCTGCCATTCTGGACGTTTACCTCTGAAGTTAATGGGTTTCACCCATTTGTCTTCAGGGACATCCGTCTTGGGACGGAAAGTCCTTGGTTTTTCAAACATCTTCCTGTATTCTCCAGCCTTTCGACCACTGTTTTCTCCTGTATACATGAATTGACGATTCTTGCCTCAACGAGGGTCGAACCTCACTTTGTTTGCAGCATCGACATTGAAAACAGCATCACACCTTGGACATAATCCAACTTGAGAGTTGTTATTGTGGCATCTCTCCAGGAATTTCAAAAGACTTTCTTTTGGTTCAGGATAAACCATGTTTAAAACTTTGCCATCAGTAGCACCGTTTTGCTTTCTAACGAAACCGTCAGTAGTCTCGACCATCATCACATCAGCAAGCTCAGTATAGTGAGCCTCTTCGACTTGCAAAGGGTCAGTATCAACTTGCATTGATGACTTTGGCTTTTCTCCAAACTGTAACCTTCCTTCTTTCAAAGTTTTTTGTACTAAATCCCTGAAAAAGACACATTGAGAAGTTTTATGACCCAAGAAATTATGAAATTTACAAAATCCTCTTTTTTTCTTTTGTTCAAGAGGAGGATTTTTAAGTCCCGGGGGTACTATGATTTGCCCATCAGAAACCAACAAATCAAATATTTCATCACATTTTGTTATATCAAATGAATATGTTTTACTAGAAAATTTTTCATTCTTACTTTCAACCAGATTTTTATCTTTTGAAGGTTTAAGCAATTTACAGATATATGGTGGCCCTGGCTTTAATTCAGCCACGTTGACCTCTCCCTCTTCGTATTCACTGTCGCTATTAGAGTCGAACTCACTTGTAGTAACATAAGCTATTTTTTCTTTCTTATGATACTTATTAGCCCTAGCCTTTTCAGCCTTCAGCCTTTCGACCTGGCGTACCCTATCTGCCAGTTGTGCCATATCTCTCAAATGTTGGGTGTCTAATTTCTTCCTTATGGAATAATCTAACCCACCTGCAGCCATTTCGACTAACTCATGTTCAGGAATTTGTGTAAAACATCTAGCTTTCAGTAACCTAAAACGGTTTAGATAGTCATCGACTGGTTCTGTACCCTTTCGCCTAACTTCAGCCAATTCTTTCAAGCTAATTTTCGACTGTCCCATATAAAATTGTTCATGAAACAATCGTTCTAATTGGTTCCATGAGAACAAAGATTGGGGAGATAAGGTCGTGAACCAAGTAAATGCATTTTTCGTTAAAGAACTTGGAAAATACTTCATCTTTAGATTTTCATTATTTGCTATTTCTCCAGCCTCTATCTGGAACCTAGCGATATGTTCGACCGTCGACTCGCCAGTCTCACCAGCAAATTTGGTGAATTTTGGGACTTTCCACCCCCTAGGCAATTCTGTTTGCCTTACATATTCTGACAAAAGGGAAACGAAGTTTGGTCTATGCAAACCTACATTTATCCCATTTTGGACTAAAATTTGTTCGACTACATTAGAGATATTATTGTGTCCAACATTGACATCTTGCTGGATGTTCCTAAGAACCTGGTCAGCATCTTGATGCCTTTGTACTATTCTAGGGATCTCTTGCTCAATTTGTTCTCCTTGTCCTATAAGTTCGACCCCTCTTACATTCGACCCTTGAGTAGTCGAAAGGTTTGGTTGTGGGGGCGCTCCAAAGAAATCTGCAATTCTGGCCATTTGTCCCGCCAATATTTCATAACTTTGATTCGTGTTATTTATCATGGGAGTAAAAACAGTTCCCATTTGTTGAGTAAGGGCATTCACCATTTCATGATTACTTTCGTCCATTTGTTGTCGAATTGACAACATTGACGTCGTACTTAAAGATGGCAAAACCTGGTGATTATATCCTATGCCTATAGGTCGACCCCCTGGATTTGATGTGCTTGTAGCCATCATGCTGTCAGAATATAATGAAGGATTTGTATGCAAACCTTGCATCATAGACGTGGGCATTCCAAACTGAGGGTTAAAACCTGGTGGAGGCATCATTCCATGAAACGGCGGTCGTAATGGATTCAACGGTGACCGTACATTCGTTGGTGATGATACCATTATTGCTGCCGTCGATCCACCAGTATTTGTTGCTCCAACTGGGGACGAATCTGCGGCATTTTGTGGTGTTCCTCTGGTCAGAACACCTCCTTGATTTCCAGAAAGATCAGAATTATTTGTATTAACTTCAGCCATGTTAGTTAATTTCCGACCACTTCTTAATATCATTCATAACTAAAGAAAAATAAAGAACAATCGACGGGTCCCACTGGGCGTGCCAATTTGTTTACCCAGAAAACTGGTAAACAAGCGCTAGTTTCCTTTTTAAAGGTTACTATGCGGAGTCAACTAGAATACTCCAGGACTGATTGCTTTATTTTGTTATGTTATGCGTATCTGATTCGTATTAAATGTAAAATAGTGACTTTAACGTAAAAGTAAGCACTGAAATTAAAGGCTTTAAAGTAAATCAAAGCAATAAAAAAGAAAGACAGTAAATGTGCACTGAAAGATAAAATGTAGTGTAAAATGATTGCATTTAATTAAACTGGTACGCATACGTACATTCCAAAGTTGCACTCGTTACTCATTGCGCAGAGATTTGAGTTTACTTGTGGTTTATGTAGAAAATGCGGACCCCTAACTATTCCTATGAAACTTGCTTAAATAGAAAAAATAAAATAACTACTACTAACGGTCGACTGGCTATCAGTCAACACGTGTCTTCGACATGCAAGATCTTCAATTGTGAGACTTCCACGCGTCCTGTGAGAACTGCCAAAAAAACTGCCTGGAACTGCCTCTTAACTTCTACTTCAGTTTCTGCAGCCAAAAATCCTTAAGTCTTCGCATCCTTTTGGTCTGGTCGAATCGCTGAAGCCTCTGATCATCTTCCTAGTCGAACAGCTTCGACTACTAAACGTTATTTGGTCGAAACGCTTCGACCCAACTGGTAGTGTAGATATTAACTTGAGGCCCAATTACCAATTTAGGGCCTTTTTTACCAAATTGAGGCCCAATTGCCAATTTTGGGCCTTAGTTGCCCATTTATTTAGTAAGTCGAAATCCTAGGGTAACAGATTCATATTACACGTATCAATGACTAAATTATTAAATATGAAATCATATTTTCAGTTAGATAACAT
This sequence comes from Vicia villosa, assembly GCF_029867415.1. Classification (NCBI taxonomy): domain Eukaryota; kingdom Viridiplantae; phylum Streptophyta; class Magnoliopsida; order Fabales; family Fabaceae; genus Vicia; species Vicia villosa. The sequence continues at coordinate 46,335 of NW_026705033.1, forward strand.
TAATATATTTATAACTTATAATCCTTTATCAAAATTTATTTCATGTGTTTGGAATATCAAACATAATATAACTTATTTTGCAGTTCATAAATATTCACGTAATTTCAATCAATAACTGATATCTCATATATACGTTCGCATCTACCCGTCAATTCAAATGAGTTAAGAAACCCCAGTTGAATCCAAATGAGTTAATTCTAAAAATTTATTAAACCATTAGCCCATTTTTCCAAACTTAAAATGTATAACAACTTCCGTCAAATGCTTAAGAGTTTCTACATTTAATGTATATTATTATAATATAAAAAAATATAATTTTATAAGTCTAAAAAATATAACTTTAATTAAGAAATTAAGCATAGTTAGAGAATAAAATTTATTAAACCTATTTTAGATATTAGCTAATTTTTTTCAAACCTAAAATGTATGACATCTCCAGACAAATATTAAAAATTTCTACGTTTAATGTATACTTAAAATATTTAAAAATTAAACAAATAATAAAAATATGAATATGTTAATAGAGTAATTAGATCTTGAATATGTACAATTATAAAAAAATAGAAATTTAAAATCTACGATGGTAAATAATATATATTTATTCTCATATATTTAAAATAATCACATTAAATTTTATCCTTTATTTTTTATGATTACCATCTATCATTAAATTTTCATGACTACCTATTAACATATTTTTAACATGATTACAATTATGAAGTTAATTTGAAAAAATTATGAGAAATTTTAGTTATTTCATAAGTTTACAAAAATTACAAAATCTCAATTGATTTTGTTTTGTTTTATTAACTTTTCTATAAAAGTATAAATAATTTCAAAATAAATTTTATCTCAAATAAAGATCTAAATAATTACAAAATAATTTTTATTTTTATATTTTTATAATGAAAAACTAAATATTTAACTTTGGAATAAAAAAAGTTAAAAGTTGTAGTAAAAAGTTATAAATTGTTAGATATGATTTACTATATTTAAAAAAAAAAAACACTTTTGCAAAAACTAAATTATTAGATATGATTTGATAGGATTGCAAAACCTTATTTATTGGGAAGAAATTTTTTAAGGTTGATAAAAAAAATTTATGGCATAATATTATGTATGATATGATTTTTCCCGTCCATAATAATTATTAAATAAATCCATAAAAATCATTTTTAATTATCATTTTTTTAAATTATTATTTATATATCAATAAATTTTTATCATTATCATTTTGTTTCTTGAACACCATTTAACTTATTTTTTCATGAATACCATTTATCATTTTATATCATAATTATGATTATAAATAAAAGAATTGGTAACAAAAAATACCATAAAAATAAAGTAATTATATATTTGTTGTTTTTTTAGTATTGGTAACACCATTTAACTTATTTTTTCATGAATACCCTTTATCATTTTTTATCATAATTATGATTATAAATGAAAGAATTGGTAACACTTGCACTTTGAAGAACAATTTTGCAGAAGCATTCACACACATTCACCGTTTTCATGAACAAATCAACCAATCTCAATCATTTCAAAAAATCAAAATCTTCTTTTCAAATCTCATTCCATACCATTTAAAATAGAAAAAAAAACGTGAAAAATCAAGTTTTTTCAAAAACCAAATTGAATCTTTTCATTTATAACAATTTGATACACCATATCAAACCGAAATTAAAACTTTCTCTTATTTAATTATACAAACAAATTTAACAATCAAATTAAAATAATTCTAAAAACAAATTAAGAAACTTTCGCAATCAAATTAAAAAATATCTTCAACTCATCTGATTTATATGGTTCAATAAAATTGAATTAAATTCAATAAATTTATTTTATAACTTTTAAATTATAAACCCGTAAAATTTATAAAAATAAAAAATAAATAGTCTAGTCTATTGATTAAGATACACGACCCGTATGAATAAAAAATTAGGAACCCATAAACATTAAAATATAGTTATTATAATGGTAAAACATATAAATATTTTATATTAAGTAGAAAATAAAAAATTATTATACACTTCACATTAGTCATTTTTCTTCTTCTTAATTTTACTAAATTATTGTTTATTTTTTTAAATGTAACCTAAGCACAAACTCTCAAAATACAGTTACTTGACATTATAATGATATATTAACACTTTTGCAAAAACTAAATTATTAGATATAATATTATAATGATATACCAACACTTTTACAAAAACTAAATTATTAGATATGATTTGATAATTAAGAAGGGTTATTTATTAGGAATGTGATTTGATAAAAAAGAAGCGTTAAATGCTATGCTATTTGAAATGTTATTAAAACTAATTTAACTATTATTATATTAGTTATATTTTAGGGAAATCGAAAACCAATAACAAATTACCTTAAATTTTATTAACAAAAAAAACCAATAATGCATTACTTATACTTTTTTACAAATAAAATATACAAATAAAATATTTGATAAAATTTGTTAATTGATAAAATTTGCTAAAAAATACTCATCAATTAATTGCACTATTTAGTATTAAAAAAATGAAAAATAATTACTACTAAATAACATAAAAAATATTAAACGAAATCTTCCAAATATACACTAAATACATTATTGTTATTGTAACTTAAAAAAAACTATCCTAATGTTGTGCTATCACAATAATATAAGAATATCTATTATAAAATTTTAAAAATTTTAATTTCATCCAAAAATAGTATCTTTCGTTTCTTATTAAGGTTTTGGTGGCAGAGGGGGTGAGGTAAATGAATTCTGAAAACCTGGTGAATCATCAGAGAAGAGAACACAGAAAGATTGATTGAGAATAACACAGAAAGATTGAGAGATTGAAACAACGTTGTTGTTTGTTTGTTGTAGTTATAATGTTGTATTTAGACTGTAATAAATTCTTAAATTAAATACTTTTTACTTGGCTTAATTGGTCTCTGGGTCCTTTAACTTAATTTAAAAGTTCACTTTGATCCCTTATTTAATAAACGTTACATTTTAATCCCTTAAAAACATTTCCGTTAACTAATTTGATTCATTCCGTTAACTTTTAACCTTAAATGTGTTAGGTGTGACACTAGTGTTGAGTGTCCATCATAGACTTTATTTTTTCTTTTAGTTTTAATCATTGATTTTTTTTGATGAATTTCACACCTTGGATCTTGAGAGTCCATTAATAATTACATTACACCATCAACACATAATACTCTTTAGGTATCTTCATCTTCTTTTTCATTTTTCTTCATCTTCTTCATCACCATATTCATCAAAAACTCATAAATTTCCAGAAAAAATAAAATTTATCAAAAACTCATAAATTTCCAGAAAAGATAATATTCATCAAAAACTCATAAATTTCCAAAAAAAATAAATCTCATCCAATATTGATAATATTTTAATAACAAACAAATTGTACACCTCTCTTCCATAAAATTAAAATCACAATGTCAAACTTATGGCTACTACTCTTTCTATTTTCTATTATGTGTGAAGAAACAAATTTAACTTGTTTGGAGTTTATTTACAGTCTCTCATGTTGATTATTTATAATGTCAATGCAAATCATCATGGAACTTGGAAATGAATCGGTGTCAGTGTTGAATGCAAACATTTTGAAGAACCCAGATTATGCTTCCCTTTTAAAACCAAACATCCTCCGCA